>NC_083419.1:74359353-74479695 GCF_020745735.1 Hemiscyllium ocellatum
AGGGGGGGGAGGTTGAGGGGAGGGGAGGGCGAGAGAGGGGAAGGGAGGGGAGGGCGAGAGGAGGGGAAGGGAGGGGGAGTTTGTGGTGGGGACGGCAGGGCAGGACCTTTGTGGACAAATCTCTGGATGTCTGAATATGTCAGCACAAGCAGACAGGGTGGGGAAGACACCTGAACTGAGAGCAGGAGGGGGACCCATATCCTGGTGGGGAGAGTTGGTGGAGCTGCTCGAGAGGATTTAAACTCATCTGGCAGGTGTGTGGGACCCCAAACAATCGTAAGGCCAGAAAGAAATTTGAGGCTTTGACAAATGTTCAAGAGAGCAATATAAATAGACAAGGCAGGCAAGAACATAGCCGGCAATGAGGGAAAATTGATTAATTAAACTGCATTTATTTCAATGCAAAGGGCCGGACAGATAAGGCAGATGAACCCAGAGCATGGATGGGAACATGGGACTGGGATGTTGTAGGTATTACAGAAATACAGCTGAGGGAGCGACAGAACCAGCATCTCAATGTTCCAGGGGACAGATGCTGCCGGAAGGATAGAACAGGAGGCAAAACAGGAGGAGAGCTGGTGGTTTTGATTGGGGGAAAAATCCCAGCAGTACCTAGAGGGAGTATCCATGCAGGAACGCCCAGTTAAGCGATATTGGTAGAACTGAGAAATAGAAATTGGTCATCTGTTTGCTACGGTCGTACTACAGCAATAGGCAATGGGAGATGAAGGAGCAAATATGTCAGGAGATCTCAGATATCTGTTCAAATATTAGGTTTGTAGCAGTCGGAGATTTTAACCTTTCCAGACTTGGACTGGGACTGCCGCAGTGTTGAGCATTTGGATGGGAGGAATTTGTTAAGTCTGTTCCAGAAACTCCCAGTCATTGCGATGGAAAATTGCGATGGAAAAGGACAGGCCTGGTCCACAAGTTCAAGTTATACAATGGAGCAAGATAGTATTAGACAGGAATTTTTAAAGTAGATATGGGGAGGCTATTTGCAGGTAAAGGGAAGTCTGGCAAGGAGGAATATCTTAAAACCAAGATAAAAGGAGTGTTCAGCGCCAGCATGTTCCTGTTAGTGTGCAGCTCAATGCTGAGAGAATTAGGTAACACTGGCTGAGTTGAGGGGCTCTGGTCAAGAAAAAAGGGGGCACATGTCAGATATAACTGGCTGACTCAAGGGAATCCCCTCAGGAGCATCGGGGCTGTAGAAATACACTTCGGATGGAAATCAGGAATGCAAAAAGGGAACATGAGATAGCGTTGGCAGAGAAAGTTAAGGAGAATTGAAAGAGATTCTACAAATGTATGAAGAGCAAAAGAAGAGCAAGGGATAAAACCGGTATCCTTAATGATCAATGAAGCCAACGATGTGTGAAATTATAAGATGCAAAACAAATATTTCACTTTGGAACTTACTGTGGATAAAGACTGGGGAGCTCAGGGAACTAAACAGTGTTTGTCCTGACTATTATTGGAACGCTGTGTGCAATTCTGGTCTCAATGCCACAGGAAGGATGTTATGGAACATGAAAGGGTTCAGAAGAAATGAACAAGGATGTTGCCAGGGTTGGAGGGTTTGCGATTCAGGGAAAAGCCTGAATAAGCTGGGGCTGTTTTCACTTGAACGTGGGAGGCTGAGAAGTTACCTGATAAAGGTGTTTAAAATCATGATGGTCAGCGATAGGGTCAATCGACAAGGTATTTTCCCAAGGGCTGGAGGATTCTAAACCAACAGGGAATAGCTTTAAAGTGCAAGGGGAACATTTCAAAGGGGGCTAAAGGACAACTGGTTCCTGTAGAGTGTATGGAATACGCTGCCAGAGGAAATAGTGAAGGCTGATAGAAATACATTTAAAAGGCATGTGGATGGGTGTATGAATAGGAAGGGTTTTAGAGGGATATTGGCAAAGTTCTGGCAAATGTGACGAGATACGTCATGCAGGAGTTGGTCCAAAGGATCTATTTCCATGCTGTACATTTCTATGAGCCAATGTCTTGAAATGAGTCCACATTATCGAAGAGGAGGTGCTGGAAGTTTTAAAACACAAAGGTAAATAAATCCCCAGGACCTGATCAAATGTAGCTCAGGACATTGTGGGAAGCAGGTGAAGACATTGTAGGGCCCCCAGCAGAGATATTTGTGCCATGTGTGATAGGCAGGTAGACTGGAAGGTGGAATTGTGGACAGCGAAGAAGGTTTTCTGAGATTCAAAAAGGGATCCTGATGAAATGTGTGAATGGCTGAAAAACTGTAGATGGAGTTCAATCTGAATAAATATGAGGGAATGCATTTGGTACAACAAACACGGGCATGGCTTATACAATTAATGGTAGGGCCTTCGGTAGTGTCGTAGAACAGAGGGACATCGAGGTACAGGTACATATTTCTTTGAAGTTTGCAACATGGAGAGATAGGATGGTTAAAAAGGTGCTTGCCAAACTTGCTTTCATTGCTCTGTCCTTTGGATTTAGGAGTTGGGAAGTCGCATTGAGATTATACAGACCATTGGTGAGTCCACTTCTGGAATGCTGTGTCCAACTCTGGTCGCCCAGTTAGTGGACGGATACTATTAAGCTGGAGAGGGTTCAGATGAGATTTACTGGGATGTGGCTGGTTATGGAAGTTTTCAGTTATAAAGAAAGGCTGGATAGGTTGGTATTTTTTCATTGAAACCTGAATGTTGACAGATGACTTCATAGAAGTTTATAAAATAATGAGGGGGATAGATAGAGTTAATGGGAGTTGTCTTTTCCCATGTTCAGGGGAGTTTCAAGACAAGGCACTACATTCTTAAGTTTAGAGGAGAGACATTTAAAAAAAAGACGCGTGGGTCACATTGTTACACAGAGGATGGGATGCGTGTGGAATGAACTTCCCAAGGAAGGGCAGAATGTGCGAAAAATTACAATGTTTAAAAGACATTAGAATTAGGACAGGAATAGGAAAGTTTTGAAGGTATATGATCAAGGAACAGGCAGGTAGGAAAAGATCAGTTTTAGAGTATGGTTAGCATTAACCGAACAATGCGGTATGACTCTCTGACTATGACTATAATGTTGTGTCATTAATTAAGAAAGGCTGCAAGAGGAAGCCAGGAAACTACAGACTGATGACATCAGGGTGAGTCAGTGGTTGGAGGTCATTCTGAGAGGTAGGAATTACATGCATTTGGAAAAATATGGACTGATTACGAATAGCCAGCATGGCTTTGTGCGTGGGAAACATGTCTCACAAACTTGACTTGAGTTTGTTCAAGATGTGATCAAAAAGATAGATCACGGCAGAGCAACAGTTGTTGTTTCTGCCTTCAGCAAACCCTTGGTCAGGGTGTAGCATAATATATTGGTTAGTAAGGGTAGGTCACAAAGGGATCAGGGAGAGATCGCCAACTGGATACACAATGGGATGACAGTGGGAGACAGAGGGTTGTTGTTCAGACTGGAGGCCTCTGACCAGTAGTGTGCTGTAAGGATTGATGCTGGAATCACTGTTGTGCATAATTTACATGCACAATTTGAGTGAAAGTATAGGAGTCTCTGGATACCAAGATTAGTGGAAGAGTGGGCAGGGGATATAGATATCGAAGGGGATGTTAATCAACTGGGCCAGAGGGCCAAGGAATGAAAGATGGAGTTTAATTCAGGTGTTGGATTTAGTTCAGACAAACCAGGGAGGACTAACACAGTTAATGTTCTGGCCCTAGACAGTGTTGTCGAACAGACAGAGACCAAGGGCTGCAGTTACATTGTTTCTTGGAAGTGACATCACAAGTGGACAGGGTGGGGAAAGCAGCATTTGCCACACTTGCCTTCATTGGCCAGCGTATTGAGTACATGAGTTGGAGATATTAATAACACTGTTGTGGTTCTGTTCGCCGAGCTGGAAGTTTTTGCGGCAAACGTTTCGTCTCCTGGCTAGGGGACATCATCAGTGCGTTTGTTGGAGCCTCCTGTGAAGCGCTTCTTTGATGTTTCTTCCGGTATTTATAGTGGTTTGTTCTTGCCGCTTCCGGGTGTCAGTTTCAGCTGTCCGTTGTAGTGGTTTGTATATGGGGTTCAACGGACACCCGAGCTACAAATCTTCACTCAGACTTTAAATATTAATAACACTGTCGTCAATAAGGCCACAGGTTGACCTTATGAAGGCGTATGAAACAATGTAGGGCCTAACTAACGTGAATTGCCAAGGGTAGGTGAGTCCAAAGCTAGAGGCATAAACGTGATGTGAGAGAGCAAGAATTTAAAGAGGGAGCTGAGGAGCAACATTATCCACAGAGGATGGTGCATAGACGGAATGGACTGTCAGAGAAAATGGTAAAAATAAGTACAATTACAACATGGAAAAGACACTTGGGCAGGTACATGGAGAGGAGAAGGTTTGAAGAGAAATGGGACAACTCATTCCGTTTAGGAAACTTCGAATAAAGAATCATGCAGCACAGAAACAGACCAAATGTCTTCGGTTGTTGGAGGAGGAGCCTATCGAGACAAGGCATGTTGTAGAGACTGACGCAAGTTACAGCGATATGGATGGGATCTGGACTGGACGTTACAAATATGTCAAGAAATTGGTGAGAGGAGAGGACATGACAGAGATAGGAACTGTTATAGGTGTGAGAATGATTGAAGACACTGATCCACAAGACGAGCCATACACACAGTGTTGGAGAGGGATTAGGGAACAAAAAGATCCCAGGCAGCATTCCCACCATCTCTTTGAAGCCCTGCATTCCCCTCTGTTGTCCTGGTGATCACCAAGACAGCACACGCCTGGATTGAAAACTGGGAACTCCAGATGCTGTCTCAGTACAATATAACTTAAAGTAGGGGTGGTGATTGAGACTGAGGGGTGTCTGTACTGTGCTCCCCTCCAGCACTATGTCTATGTCATGTCCTGTTAGCTGATGTTTGGAGCCCTCTCACTGTTCTCTCCTCTGTGCACTGTGAGTGATCTTACCTGGCGGCAGGATTTGTTGAAGGCTCCCGACCTCCCTGACCTTTGTCTCTCTGGCTGACAAATCATCTTCCCAACCAGCAGTTAGCACGTCTCTTGAGTCACGAACTCCCTGAGTATCTGTAGAAGACACACAAATAGGCAGAATGGGAAATTAGACTGATACTTGTGAGGGTTACACATGTAGAATTCACTGAGCCCACAGAGATCTGGAAAATCCCAGTCTCCATTCCGGGCCTGTACTGCCTCATCTCTCTGGAGTGGAGAATTTTGTTGGCTCAGGATCTGGAGTAGCTGCAAGAGTAAGAGACTTGATAGATGCAGCAATTAGACCCACACGGTGAGGGACCACACATGGAGGGAT
The DNA here is from genome assembly GCF_020745735.1 of Hemiscyllium ocellatum. NCBI lineage: Eukaryota > Metazoa > Chordata > Chondrichthyes > Orectolobiformes > Hemiscylliidae > Hemiscyllium > Hemiscyllium ocellatum. The sequence goes on from NC_083419.1 coordinate 74,364,678, forward strand.
ACTGAGTGATATCACCAGGGTTCAGGATCAAACAATTGTGCAAAAAGATAGGGTTTCGATTCATGTTGCACTGGGATGTGCAACCTGTGAGCAGGCGAAGTGATGGCCTAGTGGCATTATGTGAGGCAATTTATCCAGAAACTCAACAACTGTTCCCTGGTCACAGGTTCAAATCCCACCATTGCAAATGATTGAATGTGAATTAAATGTTTCATGTCTTCAGTGAAGTAATCTAAGATGGGACTGGGGTATCACAGGTATTACAGAACAACAGCTGAGGGAGGGACAGGACAGGCAGCTCAATGTTCCGGGGACAGATGCTGCAGGAAGGACAGAAGGGGAGCTGAGAGAGGAGGAGAGCTGCTGGTTGTGATTGGGTGAAATATCACAGCAGGGACTGAGAGAGGAGATTCCTGCGGGACCGCCCAGTGACGCTGTGGTCATGGAATTCATCAATAACAATGGGGCTTCCCTTTCCTCTGATTGTTCTACAGACCCCGATAGCCCCGCCCTCTTGCTCCTTGACCTTCTCAAAATGGCGGCGCTTGGGTCCGCGCTCCCTCTTCCCTCAAACAAATGGCGGCCGTGACCCTGGGTCCCTTCCCTGATCAGAGACCGCCACCTCCTTCCCCGGGCCTGGAGGGGCTTTTTCGGTTTTTTTTACCTTTATCCTGGACTTGTGAATTCTCTCCGCTCCTTTCTCCCAGCGAGGCTCCCACACCCCGGCTCTGAGCGCCGCTCTCTGAAGCCGATCGCAGCGGCTGCCGGAGAAAGCAGCTCCATTTCTGTCTCTGTGTCCTGATCAATGTCACACTGCGCATGCCCCACATAGGAACCAAACTGCGCATGCGTCTGAGGTTATCGGTGAGTTTATAGAGAATATTCATATCTGCACAGAATCATGGGTGAAATATACATCATTACTAATTTTTCTGTCGGGATAGAGACATAGAGATGTCTAGCATGCAAGCAGATTGTTTGGTCTAACTTAACCATACTGTCCCGATATGTAAATTATCGATTGTTCTGGGAGTTTGAAAATAAGTTTCTTACTCTAATTGTGTGAATCGATTGGAAATATGTACGTTATCAGATTTATATTTCAACTACTTCTTAAAATCTCACATTGATTTATGAGAGAGGTTTAATGTTCCACTATGGAGTGAGAATGATCACAATCGTGCAAAACAGTTTGCTTTCTGACCAATCATTCTCCGAGAATGCATTGGCCCCGCCCCTCACTCACTCTGATTGGCGGACCGGCCTGTGTTCGGTCCTCCAGTTCCGCCCCTTCCTCCCAATTGTAGAGTTGATTCAGGCGTAACTCAGCAGGCTGAAGGACAGGGGAAGTGAGAACTGATGCCTTGTGATGTGAAAATATCCCGAATCTTGGACTCAGAGACCTGAGTTCAATTTACAGTTTGTGCAGGTGTGTGTAATAACAATTTTGAACAGGTTCATTTGGAAAAACAAGGGAATTCAGGAACAGATTAAAACCAATAGAAAATGCATACAATGTCGTGGGGCTCTCAATGCTGAGATGAGTTTAGTCTTTAGGGTTTCAGGGCCCCAGTGGGTCCCAGTACAGACTGTTCCACTCCTCGTGCACAGTCAGATACAACGAGTGTGGGACAATGTGTTGTCATGGGATATGGAGATGCTTTTCTGGAACTCCCTCAGTTTTGGAGGTGAAAATAGATTAGAAGGAGCAGGGTTTTGTATGGAGTTACCTGTTCCCCTCCTGTTGCAGCATCGTATTATTGCCCTGACTTTACCTCGTACATGTTTGTTAGAGATCAGTGATGTTTCATAAGCCCACAATATAAGATCTGCCACTCTGTTTAAGACAGCAGAAATCTCTTGTAGCACAATAGTCATAGACCAATACAGCACAGAGCAGGCCCTTTGGTCCGTGATGTTGCGCCAACCTGTGAACTGTTCTCAGCTCGTCCCTGTACACTATCCCAAAATCACCCATGTGCTTATCTAAGGATTGTTTAAATCTTCCTGATGTGGCTGAGGTGTCTACATTAGCAGGTAGTACATTCCACGCCCTTACCACTCTCTGAGTAAAGAACCTGCCTCTGACATCTGTCTTAAATCTATCACTCCTCATTTGCAGTTATGCCCCCCATGCACACTGATATCATCATCCTAGAAAAACCCTTCCACTGTCTCCCCTATCTGACATGTCTCTATCAAATTCACTCTTGGCCTTCTTCTTGCCAAGTAGAACAGGTTCAACTCTCTCAGCCTTTCCTCATAAGACCTTCCCTCCAGACTAGGCACCATCCTGGTTAATCTCCTCTGCACCTTTTCCAATTCTTCCATGACCTTCCCGAAATATGGGCACCAGAACTGCACACAATATTCCAAGTGAGGCCGCACCAGCGTTTTGTATATTTGCAGCATGATATTGCGGCTCAGGAACTCAATTACACTATGAATGAAACCTAACACACCGTATGCCGTCTTAACAGTACTATCCACCTGGGTGGCATCTTTCACAAATCTATGTACATGGATTCCAACATCCCTCTGCACATCCACACTACCAAGAATCTTTCCATTGACCCAGTACTCTGCCTTCTTGTTATTCTTCTCAAAGAGCATCAGCTCACATTTAGCTGCATTGAACTCCATTTGCCACCTCAGCCCAATTCTGCAGTTTATCCAAGTCCCCCTGCAATCTGTAACACTCTTCCACACTATCCACTCCTCCACCTTAGTGTCTTCCACCTATGCCTGCGTCTAAGTCATTTCTAAATGTGACAAACTGCCGTGGTCCCAAAACAGATCTTTGTGGCACCCTACTAGTAACTGGACTCCAGTTGAATATTTTCCATCAACCACCACTTCCTTTAGAAAACCAGTTTCTAATCCAAACTGCTGAATCACCCTCCTTTTCATGTATCTGCATTTTCCCCAACAGGCTACCATGTGGAACCTTATCAAAAGCTTTACTGAAGTCCATGTATAGCCCGTCAAATGCCCTACCCTCATCTACATGCTTAATCACCTTCACAAAAAAAACTCAATGAGGTTTGTGAGACACGACCTGCCCTTGACGTAACCATGTTGATTATCTGAAGTCAAATTGTCGTTTGCTAGATGATTACAAATCTTATCTCTTATAATCCTTTCAAAACCTTTCCTACAACAGAAGTCAGGTACACTGATGTATAATTACCTGGGTCATCTCTACTGCCCTTCTTGAACAAAGGCACAACATTTGGAATTCTCCAGTTCTCTGGTACTAAACCTGGAGACAATGACAACTCAAACATCAAAGCCAAAGGCTCTGCTATCTCCTCCCTAGCTTCCCAGAGAATCCTTGGATAAATCCCGGGATTTGTCTACTTTCACTCTTTCTAGAATTGACAACACCTGTTTCTAACTAATCTTGATCCTTTCTAGTCTAATATCTTGTACCACATTCTTCTGCTCTACAATACTCTCCGTTTCCTGAGTGAAAACCGACGAGAAATATTCATTTGCACCTCTCTGAGCTCCCCAGGGTGCACACTCAACTTCCCTTTGATTGGACCTATTCCGACCCTATCCTCTTATTCCTCACATACCTATAGAAAACTTTAGGGTTCTCCTTTATTCTATTTGCTAAAGACTGCTTGAGTCCTCTCTTTGTTCTTCTTAACTCTCTCTTTAAATCCTTCCTAGCTGATCTGGAACACTCCACCTCCCCATCTGAACCAGTTTGCCTCATCAACACATAAGCTTCCTTCTTCTTCGTATCAAGCGATGCAATTTCTGTAGTAAACCATGGTTCCCTGATCTTATCACTTCCTCCTTGCCAGACAGGACGTACCTATCAAGAACATGCAATTTCTCTTCCTTAAACCAGCTCCACATTTCCATTGTCTGCATCCCCTGCATTTTGCTACCCTATTCTATGCATCCTAATTCCTGCCTAAGTGCATTATAATTGTCCTTGCCCCATTGATAACTCTTGCCCTGTGGCATGTACCTGTCCCTTTCCATCGCTAAACTAAACGCATCTGCATTATGGTCACTCTCTCCAAAGTGCTCACCTAAAACTAAATCAAACACCTTGTCTGGTTCATTACCAAGCACCAGATCCAATGTGGCCTCCCCACTTGTTGGCCCTTCGACATAGTGTGTCAGGAAACCCTCCTGTAAACACTGGACAAATACTAATCCATCCAACGTACTAGAGTTATAGCATTCCGAGTCAATGTTGGGGAAGCTAAAGTCCCCAACAATGACCACCCTGATATTTTTGCTCTTACCCAGAATAATTTTGCAAATCTTCTCTTCCACTTCCCTGGAACTCTGTGGAGGCTATAAAAAAATTCCAAGCAGTGTGACCTCTCCTCTCCTGTTCTAACCTCAGCCCACACTACCTCAGTAATCAAGTCCTTGTCAAAAGTACTCTCAGCCACCGTTATAAAATCCTTGACTAATATGACTTGCATGGACCCATTGCAGTGCTTCAAACCCCATGAGTAAAAAGTGAGGTCTGCAGATGCTGGAGATCAGAACTGAAAATGTGTTGCTGGTTAAAGCGCAGCAGGTCAGGCAGCATCCAAGGAACAGGAAATTCGACGTTTCGGGCAAAGGCCCTTAATCAGGGAGATTCCTGATGAAGGGCTTTTGCCCAAAACGTCGTATTTCCTGTTCCTTGGATGCTCGCTGTTCTGCTGCGCTTTAACCAGCAACATATTTTCAGCTTCAAACTCCATGAGGCAGCCATACTGCCTATGAGCGACAGACTCAGTCTGGAACCTCCTCTGTCCTTAAGACCTTATATACTGCTTGCACTCCTCCCTTTACCCTTTGCATGTTCCCTTTCCAACCCACCCCACTTACATCACTCTACAATTGGAGCTGTCAAGGGCAGAAATCTGTCAACTAGTGTCCCTAACATTTTCTATTCTCCTTTAAGATTTTTAAAAAATCATTCTCCTTAATCAATGTTTTGATCATCCATGAATTACCTTAGGAGATTTGCCATTGTGAAAGATCCAATACGATGCAAGTATTGTTGTTATTGCTGTACATTAGGAGAAACAGGAATGACGCATTCAAAATTCTAACAAGTAAGTCACTGATAGGTGCAGTGTATATGCCACCAAATAATAACATCACATTGGGATGTGCAATAAACAATGAAATAACTCATGCCTGTAAAAATGATACGGTTATTATTATGGGTGATTTTAATCTACATGTAGATTGGTCAAACCAGCTCAGTCAGGGTAGCTTTGAGGAGTTCTTTACGTGTATCCATGATAGTTATTTTTTACCAGTATGACATGGAACTGACAAGGGAGCAAGCTATCCAAGATCTGGCCCCTGTGCAATGAGACAGGAATAATTAGTGACCTCAGAGTTAGGGATACAAATGGAGAGTGTGAAGCTAAAACCTAATACTTGGATCCTGTGCTTGGACATGGGGAACTACAATAGAATGAGGAAGAACCTGGAAAACGTAGACTGGAAACAAAGATTTTATGGTGGGACAGTTGATGAGCAGTGGAAGATTTTCAAAGACATTTTACAAAGTCCACAGCAAAGGTATATTTTAGTCAATGGGAAGGACTGTAAGTAAATGTGTTCGCTGTAATGGGTATCTAAGGAAAGTGATCAAATTGAAAGGCATACAAAGTGGCCAAAACCAGCATGAAACTAGTACTGGGAAAACTTTATAGTTCAACAGAAAGCCACAGAAGAGCTACAAAGATATGTAAGATAAAACATGACAAAAATAATCCAGCATAGACTATAAAGACAGATAGGAAAAGTTTATATTAACATACATAATGAGAAAAGAGTGGCTAAAGTAAATGTCGGTCCTTAGGAAACTGAGAAGGAGCATTTAGTGATGGGACATCACAGTGGAGGATACTAATATCTTTCCACTAATTAACAAAGAAACAAAGGTAAGTGAGGATTTGGGAACTATCATTATTACAGAACAGCTAGTGTTGGACTGTTGGAGGTAATTGAGCTAATAATAGAAAATTCTCCTGGCCCTGACAGAATGTATCCCAGGGTACTAAAAGAGATGCCAGGAGAAATAGCAAATGCACTGACAGTAATTTTCCAAAATTCACTGGACATTGTGGCAGTCCCAGCAGATTGGAAAGCAGCAAAAGTGACACCACTATTTTAAAAAGGAGGTGGACAAAAAATGGGGAATTATACTCCAGTTAGCTTCTTCTCTGTAGTGGGAAAGATGTTTGGGTCTATTATCAAGGAAGAAATAGAAGGGACTTGATAGAAATTGTACCAAAGTGCAGGTCAAGAATAAAAGGATGACTAGGGTAGGTATCGGTCCAGTCAAGGATAGTAGTGGGAAGTTGTGTGTGGAGGTGGAGGAGATTGGAGAGACATTAAATCAATACTTTTCATCAGTATTCACTCAGGAACAGGACACTGTTGCTGATGTGAATATGGAATCACAAATAATTAGAATGGATGCCCTGGAAATATGCAGGGAAGAGGTTTTGGGAATATTGGAAAGGATGAATATAGATAAGTCTCCTGGGCCTGATGGCATTTACCCCAGGATCCTATGGGAAGCTAGGGAGGAGATAGCAGAGCCATTGGCCTGGATTTTTATGTCGTCATTGTCAACGGGAATAGTACCAGAGGACTGGAGGATAGCGAATGTGGTCCCATTGTTCAAGAAAGGGAGTAGGGATAGCCCTAGTAACTATAGGCCAGTGAGTCTGACTTCAGTGGTGGGCAAAGTCTTAGAGAGAATGGTAAGGGATAAGATTTATGAACATCTGGGTAGGAATAACGTGATCAGGGATAGCCAGCATGGTTTTGTGAAGAGCAGGTCGTGCCTCACAAACCTTATTGAGTTCTTTGAGAAGGTGACTAAGGAAGTGGACGAGGGTAAAGCAGTAGATGTTGTGTATATGGATTTTAGTAAGGCGTTCGATAAGGTTCCCCATAGTAGGCTAATGCTAAAACTTCGGAGGTATGGCATTGAGGATACATTAGAGGTTTGGATTAGGAATTGGCTGGCTGGAAGGAGACAGAGGGTAGTAGTTGATGGATTATGTTCATCTTGGAGCGCAGTTACTAGCGGTGTACCACAAGGATCTGTTTTGGGACCATTGCTTTTTGTTATCTTTATAAATGATCTAGAGGAAGGACTTGAAAGCTGGGTAAGCAAGTTTGCGGATGACACAAAAGTCGGTGGAGTTGTGGATAGTGAGGAAGGAAGTGGTAGGTTACAGAGGGATATAGATAAGTTGCAGAGCTGGGCGGAAATGTGGCAAATGGAATTCAATGTAGCTAAGTGCGAAGTCGTTCACTTTGGTAGGAATAACAAGATGATGGATTACTGGGCTAATGGTAGGCTACTTGGTAGTGTGGATGAGCAGAGGGATCTTGGTGTCCATGTACACAGATCTCTGAAAGTTGCCACCCAGGTAAATAGTGCTGTGAGGAAGGCATATGGTGTACTGGGCTTTATTGGCAGAGGAATTGAGTTCCGGAGTCCTGAGGTCATGTTGCAGTTGTATAAGACTCTGGTGAGGCCTCATCTGGAGTATTGTGTGCAGTTTTGGTCGCCATACTATAGGAAGGATGTGGAAGCTTTAGAACGAGTGCAGAGGAGGTTTACCAGGATGTTGCCTGGAATGGTAGGAAAATCTTATGAGGAAAGGCTGAGGCACTTGGGGCTGTTCTCATTGGAGAAGAGAAGGTTTAGGGGAGATCTGACAGAAGTGTATAAGATGATTAGGGGTTTAGATAGGGTAGATACTAAGAACCTTTTACCGCTAATGGAGTCAGGTGTTACTAGGGGACATAGTTTTAAATTAAGGGGAGGTAGGTATAGGACAGATGTTAGGGGTAGATTCTTCACACAGCGGGTTGTGAGTTCATGGAATGCCCTGCCCGTATCAGTGGTGAACTCTCCTTCTTTATGGTCATTTAAGCGGGCATTGGATAGGCATTTGGAAGTTATTGGGCTAGTATAGGTTAGGTAGGATTCGGTCGGCGCAACATCGAGGGCCGAAGGGCCTGTACTGCGCTGTATCCTTCTATGTTCTATGTTCTATGTCATGTTTGACAAATCTTTTCGAATTCTATGAAAACATTTCGAGCAAGATGGACAACGGAAACCAGTGGATACGGTGTACCTGGATTTCCAAAAGGCCTTCAACAAGGTGCTGTGCAAGAGGCTGTTTCATAATATCAGGGTGCATGGTGTTAGGGGTAGGGTATTAGCACGGATAGGAGATTGGTTGACTTACAGGAAGCAAAGTGTGGGGATAAATGCATATTTTTCTGGTTGGAAATCAGTGACTAGTAGTGTGCGTCAGGGATCAGTTTTGGAACTGTGATCATTTAGAATTGATCCAGATGATTTAGAGTTGGGGACCACATGTAGGGTGTCAAAGTTTGCATGTGAGACTAAGATGAGTAGCAGGACAAAGTGTGTGGAGGACTGTGAAACTTTGCAGAGGAACGTAGATACATTGAGTGAGTGGGCAATTGTCGGTCATATGGAATATAATGTTCATAAATGTAATGTCATACTGTTTGGTTGGAATAACATTAAAAAAGAGATGATTACTTGAATTTTAAAAAGCTGCATTATTTGCTATGCAGAGGCACCTGAGTATCCTTCTGCATGAAGGTTTTCACCAGGTACAACAATCAATTCAGAAAGCAAATGCAATTTTGTCCTTCATTGCTGAAGGGATTGTGCTGAAAAGCAGAGGTTATGTTCCAGCTGTGTTGGGTGTTGGTGAGGCCACACCTGGAGTACTCCATGTAGTTTTTATCTCTTTCGTGGAGAAAGGATGTACTGGTACTAGAGGGGGTGTAGAGGAGGTTAACAAGGTTGATTTCACAGTTGAGGGGGTTGGTTTAACAAAGACTGAGTAGATTGGGATTATACTCATTGGAATTCAGAAGAATGGAAACATATAAAATAATGAATGGAATGGATAAAATAGAAGTAGAGAGGATGTTTCCACTTGCAGGTGAATCTAGGACAAGAGGGCATCAACTGAAGATTAGAAGCAGCAAATTTAGGACTGAATTGAGAAGGAACTTCATAAGCTAAATGGAATTCATTGATGCTAGTTCAGTAAATGTTCTTATAGCTAAGGTAGCTTTTTAAAAAAATAATTAATTAACCAATATGAGGAGAACTTGGGTAAATAGTCCTGCGTCCACGAAATGATCAGCCATGATCTTATTGAATGGCAGAGCAAGCTCAAAGGGCAGGATGGCCTTCTCCTGTTCTTAGTTCTTGTGTTATGCATTCCTCCCTCACTCGTGACTTGGAGATGCTGGTGTTGGATTGGGATGGACAAAATTAAAATTCAGAGAACACCAGGTTATAGTCCATCAGTTTTATTTGGGAGCACTAGCGCTGCTGCTGCTTCAACAGGTGGTTGTGTGATTTTAACTTTGTCCCTCACTCTTGTAACTTATGAACAGCAACAAAAGCCAGGAAGCAGTGCGCATGCTCCAGCCAACAATGGTCCCCCGGATGATTGATGTCAGCGGCGGACCAATGGAAGAACGGGCGGGGCTGGAGGACCTGGCGGACAGTTGGCCCTCCAACCAATCAGAGTGAATGAGAGGCGGGACTTGATTATACCACGTAATTATCCTCGCGGACAGCGCGGCTGTGCGGGCGGAGAGCTGTTGATAAGGAAAGGAATAAACAGCAGCAAGCGGGAGGGAAATGGTGTCGGTCTGGGCTGAGAGGTTTTGCAAACATTTGGTGCACATCGGAAAATACAAATTTGAAACTTACAGTCTCGTTTTTGCAATAAACGGGAAAATACCTCATTTCGCGATTGACTCGAGTAAGTGCCGCCATCTGCGGCAACGATTCACTGGACACGTGCAGCCGCCAGCTTTGTAGGGGGCAAGGTTCAGAGGTGTCTGTGGTAGAGTCATGGGGCAGGATTTACACAGACCACAGAGCATTTTCTCTGGATTTGTTTCGTCATTCATTTAAATGATTTGGATATGAATACAGACGGTACAGTTAGTAAGTTTGCAGGTGATGCCAAAATTGTTGGTATTGTGGTCAGTGATAAAGGTTGTCTCAGAGTACAATGGGATATTGATCAGATGGGCCAATGGGCTGGGGAGTGGCAGATTGGGTTTAATTTAGATAAATGTGAGGTGCTGCATTTTAGCAAAGCAAATCAGAGCAGGACTCACACTGAATTGTAAGATCTTGGAGAGTCTTGTTGAACAAAGAGAGCTTGGAATGCAGGTTCACAGTTCGTTGAAAGTAGAGTCACAGTTTGATAGGATAGTGAAGAAGGCATTTGGTATGCTTTCCTTTATTGGTCACAGCATTGAGTAAAGGAGCTGGACAGGACATTGGTTAGGTCACTTTTGGAATATTTTCTGCAATTCAGGTCTCCTTCTTGTTAGAAGGAGGCACTGAAACTTGAAAGGTTTGAGAATTGATTTTCAAGGATGTGCCCAGGGTTGGAGGATTTGAGATGCAGGGAGAGGCAAAGTAGGCTAGGGCCATTTTCCCTGGAGTGTCATAGACTGAGGTGATGTTGAAGAGGTTTATATAATAGTGAGGGGCATGGATAGCGTGAATAGACAAGGTGTTTACCCTGGGGTGGTGGAGCCCAGAACTAGAGGATATAGGTTTAGGGTGAGAGGTGACAGGAGCCGAAAGAGCAACAAAAATTGTAACATTTCAAAGACATTTGAATAGGAAGGGTTCAAAGGGGTGTTGGCCAAGTGCTAGCAAATAGGAATAGATTAGGTTAGAATATCTAGTTGGCATAGACTGGTTGGACTGAAGAGTCTGCTTCTGTGCTAGACATCTCTGACTGTGGGATCATAAAAGTGAGCACTGCTCTGATTCGCCTCTGAGCTCCTTGATGTCTACTTGTTCATTATCTCGCTTCCTCAGTCTCTGAGTGTATTTTTGCTCTGTTTAGTATTTTACTATTATGTTCACAGACCTTTCTGGAAATGAGTTGTCCACTGTTGCCCAGCTCCTGGCCATATTACAGAGGCGGTAGTACTGGATGGTTAGGAAAGGCCAGGGAACAAGAGAACAATGAGCTTGAAGTCAGTGGCAGGCAATTTGTTGGAATGGATTCCGAGGGATAGGATTTACATGTATTTGGAAAGACGAGAAATGATTAGGGATAGTTAACATGGCTTTGTGTGTGGGAAATTTTCTCTCTCTCTCTGTCTCAAACTTGATTGAGTTTTTTGAAGATGTGACAAAGATGATTGATGAAGGCAGACTGTGGACGTTGTCGATATGGACACTGAACGATTTCCACAAAGCAGACTGGTTAGCAAGGTTAGATAACATGAAGTGTTGGGAGAACTAGCCATTTGGATACAAAACTGGCTTGAAGGTAGGAGACACAGGGTGTTGAAAGAGGGTTGCTTTGTGGACTGGAGGCCTGTGAGCAGCAGTGTGCTGCAGGAGTGGATATTGGGTCCTTAAATAATTGACTTGGATGTGAATATATGAGGTATGGTCAGTAGGTTTACAGAAGACACCAAAATTGGAGGTGTAGTGGACAATGATGAAGGTTAGTTCAGAATACAAAAGGATCTTGACCAGATGGGCCATTGGGGCGAGGAGTGGCAGACTGGGTTCAATATAGACAAATGTAAGCTGTTGGATTTTGGAAAGGCAAATCAGGGAAGGACTTATACACTTAATGGTAAAGTCCTTGGGAATGTTGCTGAACATAGAGACCATGGAGTGCAGGTTCATTGTTCCTTGAAAGTAGAGTTGCAGGTAGGCAGACTAGTGAAGGGGGTGTTTGGTTTGCTTCTATTTATTGGTCAATGCATTGAGTACAGAAGCTGGGACGTCAAATTGTGGCTGGACAGAACATTGATTAAGCCATTTCAGGAATTCTCTTTTAAGTTCGAAATTCCCTATTCTGATATTGTGAATCTTGAAAGAGTTGAGACAAGATTTACAAAGACTTTGCTAGGGTTGGAGGATTTGGGCTACAGGGAGAGGCTGAATAGGCCAGGGTTAATTTCCCTGGAAATTCAAAGACTGAGAGGTGACTTCATGGAGATTTATAAAATCATGAGGGGCATGGATAAGGTGAACAGCCAGGGTCTTTTCCCCCCAGGTTAGGTGGGTTCAAAACAAAATCGCATGGGCTTACATTGAGAGGGCAAAGATTTAAAACGGATCTGAGGGGCAAAGTTTTCAAACTGTGTGTGGTGTATATGTAGAATGAGCTGCCAGATGATGTATTGGAGGCTGATACAATTACAACATTTGAAAGGCATGCGATTGGGTACATTAATAGGAAGGGTTTCAAATGCTACGGACCAATTGCTGGCAAATGGGACTCCATTTGTTGAGGATTCCTGGTTGGCATGGACAAATTGGACCAAAGGTCTGTTTCTGTGCTGTACATCTCTATGACACTAATAAATGAAAATAAGATGTGTTCCTCTTTTGTGGAGAGCTAGCAGAAGCACAGATAATTGTCCTTGGAGCTGAGAAGGTAAAGCAGTGATTTTGACCCAGTACAAATTTGGTTCTAGGATAGTCTTATTTGCAGAGACAGGGGAATTGTTAACAATGTCACAATTTTCGTAACTATTTTCAGGTAATTAGCAAATAATATGTGAATATGTGAACATTATTTTATTCAGTATGTTCTGAGCATCTGGAACAGTCTGAATGGCAGCTGGACAGGATCAGCAGTTATTCATAAACAGATTTGGAATTTTACATTTTAAGGGAAGATTTTGGGGGGCTATGGGCAAATGGGAAGGGAATTGGGACAGATGTGCAGCATCTCCAGAGGGAGAGAGTACAGCCCCAATGGGCTGAATAGCCCCCAGCCTCTGTGCCCTGTGATACTGCCCCATTGACTGTGAATGTTGAAGCTCATCCCAGGGCAGAGAGAGGGAGGATCCCACCACTCACCTCACAATGGGTCCTGGATGATTGATGTCAGCGCAGGCCAATAGGGCCAGAGGGCAGTACTGGAGGACCAGGTCGTCCAACCAATCGGAGTGAACGAGGGCAGCCTCAAGGCTGGAACGAAAGAAAGGCACATATCGCAGAGATTTGAGAAACTGGAGGACATGAGACAGGGTGCGTTCTGTGGCTGGTGAGGAATTATATAAATAAGGAAGAGTTGTGAAGCTGGATGAGGTGACAGTGATCGGGAGAGTTGAGTATGGAGGAATTTAGAGTTATTGAGGATTAGAGTCATAATGTTATACAGCAAGGAAACAGGCCCTGTGGTCCAACCAGTCCATGCCGACCATAATTCCAAACTGAACTAATTGTACCGGCCTCCGTTTGGGCCACATTCATCCAAATATTTCCTACTTATGTACTTATCTGAATGTTGTTGTGGTTCTGTTCGCCGAGCTGGGAGTTTTTGTTGCACGTTTCGTCCCCCTTCTAGGTGACATCTTCAATGCTTGGGATGTCACCTAGAAAGGGGACAAAACGTTTGCAACAAAAACTCCCAGGTCGGCGAACAGAACCACAACAACGAAAACCCGAGCTACAAATCTTCTCACAAACTTATCTGAATGTCTTTTAAATATTGTAATTGTATTCACAGCTACCACTTCCTCTGGAAGTTCATTCCACATGTAATTTTTTGAAACCCTAATGTCTTTTCTCAAACCTTTCTCATCTCTTCCCAAAATGAATGCACCCGAGTTTTGAATCCTCCTCTCCCCCGGCCATTCACATTATCTACACTCTTTCTGATTTTAAAAAAACTCTCATAAGGTCACCCCTCAATCTTCTGCACTCCATTGAAAAAATTCCCAGCCTATCCAGCCTCTCCTTATACTACAATCCCTCCATTCATGGCAACATGCTGGTAAATCTCTTCTGAACCTGCTCCAATTTAATAATATCCTTCCTGTAACAGCACAACTAGATCTGGACAGAGTATTCCAGAAGATGCCTCCCCAACGTCCTTTACATCCTCAACATAACGTTCCAACTCCTGTACTCCAAGGTCTGAACAATGAAGGTCAGTGTGCTGAGCACCTTATTAACCACCCTGTCTACATGTAACACAAACTTCAAAGGCCTAAAGTCCACGGTCTCCTTGTTCACATATCACTACTCAAGGCCCTACTTTTATTGAGTGTAAGTCCCACCCTCATTTGTTTTGTCAGGATGTTATATTTTGCATTTATTCCAATCCAAAGAGTGTTTCTGAGTATAAGGGCAGTAAGAGTATAATTAAGAGGGAAATCAAGAGGCAAAAAATGGACGTGAGATAGCTTTGGCGAATAGGGTTAAGGATAATCCAAAGGGCTTTGTAAATACATGAAGAACAAAAGGCTAACTAGGGAGAAAATAGAGTCCTGCAAAGATCAGCAAAGCAGTCTTTGTGTGGAGCTGCAGGCGATGGGCGAGATAGGAAACCAGCATTTTGCATCAGTGTTTACTGTGAAGAAGTACATGAGAGATATAGAATGTGGGGAAATAAATGGTGACATCTTGAAAAATGTCCATGTTACAGAGGAGGAAGTGCTGGATGAGTGGCTAAGGAGTTGAAGCAGGGGAAAAGAAAACACATTTTTTGGATCATTGTGATCTCCTCTGGAGTAGAGTTGACCTGCATAAGAAGGATGGATTGTACCTGAATTGGAAGGTGTTAATATCCAGGCAGGGAGATTTGTTAGTGATACTCGGGAGGCATTAAACCAGTGAGGGAGTGGCTGCAAACACAAGAAGATAGTGAGGAAAGAGGTATGTCTAAGGCTGGTACAGGTAAGGGTAAGGCACAGAATGAGGTCTGACTGAGCAGTTGCACTGCATTTACTTCATTGCAAGAGGCCTGACAGGGAAGGCAGATGAGCTCAGGATATGGTTTTGAACATGACACTGGGATATTATAGCAATTACAGAGGCATCACTCAGGGATGGATAGGACTGGCAGCTTAATGTTCCAGAGTATAGATGCTATAGGAAGAATAGAAAGCGGGACAAGAGAGGAGGGGGAGTGGCATTTTTGATTCGGAATATCATGTTTTTGCTTACGGACGGTACCCTTGGGAGTACGCCCAGTGAAGTTCTTTAGGTGGAACTGGGAAACAAGAAAGGGATGGTCATCTTATTGGTGTATTCTGCATGGGTTTCGTCTGGGTCCTCTGGTTTCCTCCCACAGTCCAAAGATGTGCGGGTTTGGTGGATTATCCAGGCTGAATTGCCCACAGTGTTCAGGGATGTGCAGGTTGGGTAGATTATTCAGGCTGAATTACCCACAGTGTTCAGGGATGTGCAGGGTAGGTTGGATTATCCAGGCTGAATTACCTACAGTGTTCAGGGATGTGCATGTTGGGTGGATTATCCAGGCTGAATTGCCCACAGTGTTCAGGGATGTGTAGGTTGGGTGGATTATCCAGGTTGAATTGCCTGCAGTGTTCAGGGATGTGGAGGTTGGGTGACTCTGGGAAATGCAATGTTACAGAGGGAGGTTAGGAGGCTCTCAGGGTCAGTATCAATGTGATGGGCTGAATGACCTGCTTCCACACTGTTGGGATTCTCTGGTAATTCTACTGGTTTTAAAATAGATACAGAAAATAATAGACCAGATCTACAAGTTAAGGTTCTGAATTGGACAAAGTCCAATTTTGATCGCACAAGGCAAGAATTTTCATCTGGCCCCTCCAGCCTGCTCTGCCATTCAATAAGATCAGGGCTGATCTTTTCATGGCCTCAGCTCCACTTTCCTGCTCTCCCACCATAACCCTTAATTCCTTTCCTGTTCACATATTCACATTTTGCCTTGAAGGAATTCAAGTTTATAACGTCAAATGCTGCGCTCGGCAGGGAATTCCACAGATTCACAACCCTTTAGCTGAAGAAGCTCCTCCTGAACTCAGTCCTAAATCTGCTCCCCCTTATTTTGAGGTAATGCTCTGTGGTTTGACCCGCCCTCAGTGGAAATAGCCTCCCTGCTTCTATCTTTCTTACCCCCTTCATATTTTTTTTTCCTCTCCAACCTGCCATTCTTCTAAATTACAATGAGTATAGAACCAGTTTTCTCAATCTCTCCACATACACCACCCTCTCAACTCCCAACTCAAACTAGTGACCCTCCTCTGTACTCCCTCCCGTGCCAGTACATCCTTGCTAATGTAAGGGGATCAAACCTGTACACAGTACTCCAGGTGTGGCCTCCCCAGCCCCCTGTACAGCTGCAGCATAACCATCCCTCTAGCAATGAAGGACAATATTCCCTTCACTGCCTTAATTACCTGCTGTTCCTGCAAACCAGCTTCCTGTGATTCATGCACAAGGACACCCAGCTCCCTCTGCACAGCAGCACGCTGCATGTTTTCACCATTTCATCATCCAGTTTGCTGTTCGTCCGACCAAAATGGATGACCTCACATATCGCAACATTGAACTCCATCTGCCAGACTCTTACCCACTCACTTAACCTCTCTGTGTCCCCATGCAGACTGACAGTGGCCTCTGCCGACATTGCTCTACCTCATCTTCGTATCAAATGTGAACTCTGACACCGTACAGTTGGTCCTCAAATCCAAAACATTTGTGTAAATTGCAAACAGTTGTAATGCCAACACTAATCCAAACACCCGTTTATCCCCATTCTTTATTTTTTGTTGGTGAACCGATCCTGTATCAATGATAATTACCCATAATGCTGTGCATCTTTACCTTATACAGCAGCCCTTTGTGTGGCAACGTATCGAATACCTTCTGGAAATCCAGGTACACCCCCTCCACCGAGTCCGCCTTGTCCAACGCGCTCGTCGTATCCTCAAATAATTCCAGTAAATCCTTAAACGTGACCTGCCTTTCATGAATCCATGCTGTGTTTGCTAAATGAGACCATTTCTACCCAGATATCTCACCACTACTTCCTTGAGAGATTCAAGCATTTTCTCGACGACAGAAGTTAAGCTAACAGGTCCTTTTTGAAAAATAGTGGCACCACATTTGCAGCTTCCAGTCTGTCAAAACCATCTCAGAATCCAACAAATTTTAGTGAATTATCACGAGTCTATTTGTTGTTCACCTCTTTCCCCCCCACCCCCACCTCCCCGAAGCACCACCCCCGCCGTCTCCTTTAGTCCCTGGGATGCAATCCATCAGGGCCAGGAGACCCAGCTACCTTGAGGCTGTTATCTTTCCCAATATTACCTCTTTACTGGGAATGATTGTTTCTCTGTCCTCATCTGCCATTGCCTCCATAGGCCTGCGACAATGAGAGTATATAGACAGTATGTTCCTGTTAACGCCAAGGCTGGGAGGTGAAGAGAATGCTGCCTGTCGAAAGAAATTGAGGACCTGGTCAAGAAAATGAAGGAGGCATATGGCAGGGACAGAGAGCTGTGTTTGTGTGAATCCCTGGAGGAATATAGGGGCAGTAGGAGTATACTCGAGGTAAACCAGGAGGGCAAAAAGGGGACATGAGATAGCTTTAGGAAATGGGTTTAAGGAGAATCCAAAGTGATTGTACAAATACATTAAGGACAAACGAGTAACCAGGCAGAGAATAGGTCCCTGCAAAAATCATCAAGGCTGTCTGTGGAACAGCAGGAGGTGAGAGAGGTTCTGAATGAGCAGAGAGGTTTTACAAACAAAATGTGCACAATGGAAAACAAAAAGTTGAACGTCCCAGTCTCGTGTTTTCAGTAAACGGGGAATTGCCTCAGTGTGGCTGCAGGCATGAGTGCGTGCCGCCATCTTTATACGGGGCAAGAATTGACTGGACACGTGCGGAGCTGCCAGCTTTGTAGGGGGCAAGGTGCAGCCAGGCGCATGTGCAGCCTTTCTCTGGTACAGAGTCATTGGGCAAGATTTACACAGAGCACATTCAAACCCAGAGAAATGGATGTTTATTTCTGGATTTGTTTCGTCATTCGTTTAAATGATTTGGTATCGTAAATGAGTTTGCAGGTCATACAAAATTGGAGATATTGTGGATAATGAAGAAGGTTACCTCAGATTACAATGAGATATTGATCAGATGGGCTTTAATTTAGATAAATGTGAGGTGCTGCATTTTGGAAAAGCAAATCAGGGCAGGACTTATACACTGAATGGCAAGGCCCTGGTGATGTTTGTGGAACAAAGAGACCTTGGACTGCAGGTTCATAGTCCATGCAAGGCAAGTTGCGGGCAGATAGGATGATGAAGAAGATGTTCAGTTTATATTCCTTTATTGGTTCGAGCATTGAGTATAGGATGTGGGAGGTCATGTTGCTGTACAGGACATTTGTTAGGCCACGTTTGGAATATTGTGTGCAGTTCTGACCTGCCTCCTATCAGAAGGGTGCTGTGAAACTTGAAAGGTTTCAAAAAAGACTTACAAGGATGTTGTTAGGGTTGGAGGATTTGAGGTTGAAGGCTGGGGCTGTTTTCCCTGGAGTGCCATAAACTGAGCAGTGATGTTATGGAGGTTTATACAGTCATGAGGGGCATGCATAGACTAAATGAACAAGGTCTTTTCCCTGGAGTGATGGTGTCTAGGAGTAGAGGGCATTGCTTTAGGGTGAACGGATAAAATTTAAAGGGGCCTAAAGGACAACTCTTTCATGCAGTGGGTGGAATGAGCTGCCAGAGGAAGTGGTGGAGGCTAGTACAATTAAAACATGTTAAAGGCATCTAAATAGACACATGATATAATTAGGAAGCATTTATAGGGATGTGGGCCAAGTGCTGGCAAATGGGAATAAATTAGGTTCGGATACCTGGTTGGCATGGATGAGTTAGACCGAAGGGTCTGTGTCGGTGCTATACATCTCTGACTGTGGGATCATAACAGCTTATACTGCTCTGCTCCATCTCTGGGCTCCCTCATGACCACTTTGTCAATATCTAGCTTCCTCAGTCTCGAACAATGGGTGTATTTTTGGTCTGTTTAGTAATTTACTATTACTTTTACAGATAATTTTGTAAGTTAATTTTTCACTGCAGCCCAGCCCCTGACCATGTGCTGCTTATTAATTTCTTTCTGGAAAATCTTTGACAGTCAAGAATTCTTTTTTTCCAATAAGCAAGTGCATTTTCCTTCCATGTCTGACTATCAAATTCTGCAACATTTTCATTCCCTTTAATCCATTTTGCATTCCCTGAAACACCGACTGCCTTTCTCTTTCCACAGATCCCAGTGATTAATGCCATAGCCCTGTTGCCTAGGGAGAGGGTGATGTTTGACTTTCTTGTACAGCTGCAGTTTGTGGGGTGAAGGTGCTCCTACAATGTGGTTGGGTAAAAGACATTACAGATTATTCATTACAGCAACAGTGATGATTTGAAGATAATGTCCAAATCAAGAACAGTTTGTAGTTTTATTATCATGCTTATAATTTCACAAAAATATTATTGGGAACTTTAGACATCAGGCCAGAGAAGGATGATATTAAGTCAGGTGACCAAAAGCATTGCCAAATAAGTAGGTTTTGAGGAATGTCTTAAAGGGGGAAAGCAGACCTGAGAGGTTTTGGCTGTGAATTTCAGACCTTGTTGCTTTGGCAACTGTAAAAGCAGTCACACAGGTGAGGTAATGAATTAACAGATCATTGGGAGTCTCGAACAGAATGGGTTGTCGAGGTCTCAAAGGGTGTGAGATACAGTGAGCTAGGGATGGTCACACCCAGGAATTACATCAAGGGTGAGAATTTTAAATTGAGGGATGTGGGCCGGATGCTAGCAGGTGAGACTTGATCTGGTTGGGATATCTGTTCGGCATGGACGGGTTGGATTGAAGGGTCTGTATCCATGCTGTACATCATTGTGGCTCTCTGTTGTTGATTATGAATAGGAGCCTTTTGATGGATCAACAAGTTTTGGTACGAGGGAGGTTGAACGTGGGAAGTTGGCCAGGAGTGTGTTTGGATAATGAAGTCTCGAGATAACATAAGGTGGATGAACGTATATGAGCTGATACAAGGGTAGAATCATCTCGAAATAGTGGTGTTGGAGTGGGACTGGGCTGTCCCCCTCACCTCACCTCTGGGATTCAGCTGGTTGTCAGGTGGTGAATCAGGCAGTAACACAATCGGGAGTTGAGTGGCCCTGGTGGAGCCTAAAATTAGTGTCACTCAGCTGGCTGTTGCTGAGCAGCTGCTGCTTGGTAGCCCTGTTGATAACATTTTCCATCACTTTACTGCTGATCGAGTGTGGACTGAGAGGTGGAAATTTCCTGGATTGGATTGCCCTGTGTTTTTGTGTTGAACATGCCTGTTCTACATTGTTGTTCGATGCCAGTGCTGAAGCGGTACTTGGCTTGGTGGGTGGAAAGTTCTGGAGCACAAGCCATCTGTACTATTTCCAGAATATTGGCAGGGCCCGTAGCCTTTGCACTACTTAACCATTTCTTGATGATTTTCAAACTGAATTGAACTGGCTTAAAACTCACATCTGTGATGTTAGAAACCACTGGAGAAGGCTGAGATGGATCATCCCACTTGCACTTCTGGCTGCAGATTGCTGCAAATACTGTTGACTTATCTGGTGCTTGGATGTGTGAGGCCCCTCCATCAGTCAGGATGGGGATATCTGTGATGCTTCCTCCAGGGAGTTGTTTAATTGTCCTTCACCGTTCACAACTGGGTATGGCAGAACTGCAGAGTTCCGATCTGTTCCATTGGATGTAGAATCACTTAGCTCGGTTGCTTGCTGCTGATGCTGTTTGATATGCACGTAGTCCTGTTTGGTAGCTTCACTAGGTTGGCACTTTGTTTTTAGGTATGCCTGGTGCTGCTCTTGGCATGCCCTCCTTTGCTGTCTATTGTGATGGGTGAGAGTGGGATTTACAAACCCATGAGATTACAGATTGTGCTGGAGTACAGTTCTGCTGCTGTTGATGTCCAACAGTGCCTCAGAGATACCCAGTTTTAGATCTAATATCTCTTCAAAGTCTATCCCATTTAGAATAGTGATAGTGCCACTCAACACAATGGAGATTTTTCTTAACTTTAAGGCAAGACTTTGTCTCCAAAAGGAATGTGTGACGGTCGCTCTTACCGATGCTGTCATGGACAGATGTATCTGCAGCTGGTCAATTCATAACAATGAGATCAAGTATGTTTTTCCCTCTTGTTGGTTCCCTCCCCACCCGCTGCAGACTCAGTTGAGCAGCTATATCCTTTAGGACCGGACCAGCTCAGTCAGTAATTGTTGCAGAGCTCTTCCTCCCCATCATCCCTCTCCATGACTCCACTGTTACTCAGTTATCAAACTGCTTACCACATTCCCACTACTCGATTAGGTGCAGTTTCCTCCAATGAAACATTGTAATGGTTAAACCCGTTGCCTTACAAATTCCTTTCCCTTATTGCTGAGCCTCTCCCTCTCACTGGGAACTGTCTGAGGCAGAACTACACTCTTCGTAATATTGCTGTTATATCTGACCCCAAGGTGACCTTCTGATCAGACATCTACACAATCACAAACACCAGGAATTCCAATCTCTGAAACGTTGTTTGTCTCCTCCTCACCCCAGCTCCATTGCTGCTGAAGCCCCTTACCCGCATCAGTGTCGCCTTAAACTTGATGAATCTGAAGCAGAACCCTTGATTCCGTGACTGACCCAGAATCTGGTTTTAGACTCCCCCATGATGGGAAACATCCTCTCATGATTTATCCTGTCAAACTTCTTAAGAGTCTGGTGGTGGGGTCTGATTATAAGTGGTGGAAATGGCAGAGGATGATGTGTTGTATCTGGGTGGAAGGTAAGGACTTAGGGAGGGTTCTATCCTTGCAGTTGGATGTGTGGGTTTCAAAGGCAGAGATTCCGGAAGCGGAGGAGACACTTTCAATGGTATTAACAACGTGGGAGAGAAAATTGCAGTCCTTGAAATACGGGGCCATTTGGTATGTTCTGGCTTTACTGGAACACTGCAGTAAGCACGAGACAGAGATGTTGGCCAGGGAACAGGCTCGTGTGTTAAAGTGACAGGCAGCTGGAAGCTCGGGGTCTGTTTTTGCAGCAAAATGTCGATCATCAGCTGCCATTTCCACCACCTCCACCGAGATGCTGCCAGACACAGGTTCCTGTCCCCTCCATTAACAGCTAAGCACCAGCCCAGCCTGATCGTAATCCACTCTTTTGTCTTTCCAAATGTACTGGTCTCTCTCTGGATCCGGTCCCTGACTATTATTTACTCTTTAACCCCTATCCCCTGCAATACAAAGATCTGCAGGTTAGTTGAATTGGCCAAGCTAAATTTCCCATAATGCTCAGGGATGTGTAGGTTAGGTACATTAATCAGGAGAAATGTACAGTAATAGGGTAGGGGAAGGGGTCTGGGTGGGATACCCTTCGGAGGGATGCTGTGGACTTCTTGGGCCGAATGGCCTGTTTCCACACTGTCAGGATTCTAATTTTCCCAGCTCCCATCGGTTCTGAGGAAGGGCCACTGGACAGATTCCTGTTCCCAGATGTTGCCAGACCTGCTGAGCTTTCCCAGCACCTCCTGCTTGTTGTTCCTGATTGACACCATCCATCCACCTTCCGGGTTTGATTCAGACAGGGGGAGGATCCCACCACTGACCTCACAATGGGGTCCAGCTGATTGATGGCAGCTTCGGACCAATAGGAAAAGGTGGTGGGACGGGTGGAGCAAGTGGAACCAGCTGGTCATCCAAACAATGGGAGCGAATGAGGGGCGTGGCCAGTGGGATGGCACGTCACCAGGAACTCAGCCGATGCAGTGTCACGTGACTCGGCTGTTGGTGAATGTGGGGGATGCAACCAGGGAAGGGGAGAGTGGCCTCGGAGACAGGGAGATAATGAGTCACTTTAGACTGGGAAGTTTTAGTTACACTCTGTGCGGGTTGTTAGACTGAATTAGAAACTCTTAATCCCGCGTTTGCAGCAGATGGGAAAATGGCTGCGGCCCTCAGGCAGTGATAGGTCCTGGGATATGGCCGCCATCTTTATTGGGGGCAAGGTACAGTGAGGGGCATGGACATGTCCTCTTCCTAGGATTGGGGAGGGGGAGGGGGAAGGTTTGAAGAGAGGCATTTACACATCAAGCACATACCAAGAAAAAAGTATGTCTTTATATTCTTCCTGCACTGACTGTGAGTTTTGTTTTGTGAATTCATTTTATAGGATATTAAATCAGAATAATTGAGGCTGGGATCTCAAAGCAAGTTTTTGCAGTCTATGGAGTCGCCAGGATTTGAACATCATTGGCATTTAACTGTGGAAGGAGAAAGGTTTGTCTGTTCTGTTTGCGGGAAAATATCTCCAATATTTTTGTAAAGCAGTAAGATGTACAAATTCGTTGGACTACCCCTTGGGTGTGTGCTCTGTTCTGGGCCCTGCAGCTGTGGAAGGAGATATTGGCCTGAGAGGGAGCACAGATTTATCCAAATTACACCTCGTCTCTTTGTAAGAACTCTCAGATTTAGACCCAATCACCCACTTCATGATGTTAACCTGTGAACTTCATATTTTCAATTACCTGCAAACTTCCCGTTAAAAGTCCTTGTGGACTCAAATTCCAGTACCTTTCCAAGTGGAATGATCCAGATTCTACTAACTGTCTGTTCATTCCGAAGCTGTTGACTCTGGGGTTACAAAGGGCTGAATTGAAAGATGAGATGCTGTCCCTGAGCTCCCATTGAGTTGCATTGGAACAGTACAGGAGGCTGAGGGCAGTGTCGGTGTGAGCAGGCAATGAAAATGACAGGGCTGCACTGTGAGGGCTGCTTGACTCATTGAGTGTGTTTTGGAGTTGGGTGTAAACAGACTGATGTGAGACAGGGAGAAGGTGAAGCTGAAACTCAGTTTTAGTTCAGGCCGTTCAGAAATTCACATGGTCCCAATGGGAACAGCCAGTTTTAAAGTGATACCTGCGGAGTATTTGTTAAGTGTTTAAAGTATTTTCCTGAGGGCAGTTGAGAGTTAACCACATTGCTGTGGGTCTGGAGTCACATGTAGTCCAGACCAGTTGAGGATGACCGTTTGCTTCCCTACAGGACATGAGTGAACCAGATGGGTTTTCTAACAATCGACAATAGTTTCATGGTCATCATTCGCCTTTTCATTCTAGATTGTATTGAATTCCGATGCTGCCATCAGCCATGTTGGGATTCTATCCCTAATCCTCGGAACACTGCACATATCACTCATCTGGCAGGTATACCATTAAGCCATTGTCTCCTTTTTTAGCAATGTTTAAAAGAAAGTTCATCATTCTACGTGTACAATTTGAGATAAAATACTGCAACGTCCATGTGTCAGCCTCTCCAAAAGGTCAATCAACAGAAATTTGTTTGGGGGTGAAATATTTCACTTTTTTGGGGTGGGGATTATCAAACAAAAATGAATCCAAATAAAAATCTTTTGCCACGGCCTTGTAATTTCTGAAGCCGGAGGGGGATTACAGAGACAGGGAGGGTGGTGAAGCCGGAGGGGGATTACAGAGACAGGGAGGGTGGTGAAGCCGGAGGGGGATTACAGAGACAGGGAGGGTGGTGGGGCCAGTGGGGGATTACAGAGACAGGGAGGGTGGTGAAGCCGGAGGGGGATTACAGAGACAGGGAGGGTGGTGAAGCCGGAGGGGGATTACAGAGACAGGGAGGGTGGTGAAGCCGGAGGGGGATTACAGAGACAGGGAGGGTTGTGGGGACAGAGGGGGATTGTTGTCCTAACGTCACTGTGGTGTACATGGACTGCAGCATTTCAGGGAGGCGGTTAACTACCACTTTCTCCAAGACAAGTAAAGGAGGCCTATAAATACTGGGCAGCAAAGGCAACCCCCAGTGAATAAAACCAAGCAGTGACCTCTCTGAGCTGACTTGCTGTGAAATTAAAAACCTCTCTGGAAATGGAGTGGGCAGAGAAGAGAAACAGTGACATTTCACAGCTGCCCTCAGAGAGACCTCACCCTTGGAAGTACTCAGAGCCGGGGATCAGCTCAGTGAGTTTCAGTCTCTTCATACATCAATCGTAGTCGGTTTTGTTTTATTAAATCTACAATAGTGAGTAAGGTGAGGATTTCTTTTTAATGTCTTACGGTCTCTTGATTAATTGTTTAAGATATAAAACATAAGCATTAAGTTATTCTCGGGCAGTATTTTTTGAGCAGGTAGACTGTGTCTTTGTCATGGTCTGTAGATTGTGAAGGTGGAGAGATGGCCTGTTGTAGAGTGGTGTGCTGTTCCTGTCGGATGTGGGAGATTAGGGAGAGTTTCAATGCTCCTGATGATTGTCTGCAGGAAATGTGATTGCAAATCATATTGGATCACGTGGACTGGTGGAGGAGTGATGAAAGGCAGTGATGAATTGACAGGAGCTGGGTTGATATGAAAGGTGGCAGTCTCAGGATTGCAGGATACTGCAGATACAGTCAGGTAGATGGCTTACCTCCAGGAAAGCTAGGAGGGGTAGGTAGGCACTGCAGGAGTCTCCTATTGCTATCCCTATCCCAGACAAGTATACTGTTTTGGAAAATGTGGTAGTAATAGACTTTCAGGGGAATGTAGCACTGACAGCCAAGTTACTGGGACTGAGAGTGGCTTCTAACATAATGTGAGGTATATCCAGTTCCACACGATCGATGGTGATAGGGGACTCTCTGGTCAGGGATACAGTCTGCCGTTTCTGCAGCTGACAGTGAGCCATCGGAATGGGGTGGTGCCGCCCTGGTGCCAGTGTCAAGGATGTCTCTCAGAGGGAGCAGAATATTCTCAAACCGGAGAATAACCAGTGGGAGGACATTGTAAATTGGTACCAATCGCATAGGAAGGGGAAAGCATGGGTCCTGACGAGCAGGGAGATTTGCTAGTTCCACTCAGGAGGCATTAAACCAGTGAGAGAGTCAGGGTAATCCTAAAGAGATAGTGAGAAAGGAGGTATGTCTGAGCTTGGTACTGTTCACCAGTCAGACTGTCAAGGCAGGCAAGAGCAAGCCACAGGGTGAGGGGGGACGGACCAGTTACACTGCATTTATTTCAGTGCAAGAGACCTTATAGGTCAGGAAGATGAGCTCAGGGTATGGTTTTGAACATGGGACTGGGATATTACAGTAATTAGAGAGGCATCACTCAGGGATGGATAGGACTAGCAGCTTAATGTTCCTGGGTATAGATGCCATAACAAGGATAGAAAAGGGGCAACAGAGCAGGGGGAGAGGTGTTTTTGATTAGGGATAACATTATGGCTGGGCTTCGGGAGGATATTCCTGGGAGTACATCCAGGAAAGTTATTTGGTTGGTACTGAGAAATAAGAAAGGGATGACCATCTTACTGGGATTGTATTATAGACTCTCTCCCAACATTCAGCGGGGAAATGAGACACAATTTTACCAGGAGACCTCGGTTATATGTGAGAATAATATGGATGCAATGATAAGGGGTTTTAACTTTACCAACATAGCATCGGAGTGCTGTCGTGTTAAGGGCTTGGATGGAAAGGTATTTGTTCAGTGTGTATGAGAACGTTTCTGATTGAGTTTGTAGGATGTGCCTACTAGAGAAGGAACAAAACCTGGCCTGTTTTCTTTATTCATTCACAGGATGAGGCTGTCACTGGCTCGGCCAGCATTTATTGCTGCGTTTACCCAGAGGGTAGTTAAGAGTCAACCACGTTGCTATAGGTCTGGTGTCCCATGCAGACCAGACCAGGTAAGGATGGCATTTTCCTTCCCTAAAGGTCATGAGTGAACCACATGCGTTTTTCGAACAATTGACAATGGATTCCTGTCGTCACTAGATTATTTTTTTCCAGATATTTATTGAATTCACGTTCCACCATCTGCCGTGATGGGATTCAAACCCTTGTCCCCAGAACGTTATCTGGGTCTCTGAATTAACTGTCTAGTGATAATTTCACTCCATCATCACTGCCTCTTAGGAAATGAGGCAGAGTGAGTGACTGAGGTATCAGTGGGGCAGCACATCAGCATCAAAGACCCCACAGTATTGTAGCTCAGTGGTTAGTGCTGCTTCCTCAGCACCAGGGACCTGGGTTTGATTCCAGCCTCGGGCGACTGTCTGTGTTGGAGTTGGCACATTCTCCCCAGGGTCTGTGAGGATTTCCTTCGGGTGTTCCAGTTTGCTCCCACAGTCCAAAGATGTGTAGGTTAGTTGAATTAACCATGTTAAGTTTCCCATAGTGTCCAGATGCAGTAGATGAGGTTTTGGGATGTGGAGGCAAATCTCTGCCTGATGTGAAAAGATCCTTTTGGGGTCTTGGTCAGAGGGAGGTATGGCCGCACGTTTTACATCTCCCATGGCGGTAAGGGAGGGTCAAGGGTGTGGAGCGTGGGTTGGCGGGAGGATGTGGACCTAAACAGGAAGGCGCAGAGGGAATGGTCTCTGTGGAATACAGATAGCGGTGGGGAGGGAAATATGTCTCTGATGGTGGGGTCTGACTTTAGGTAGCAGAAATAAGAGGTTAATGCGCTGTATCTGGAGATTAGTGGGGTGGAAGGTGAAGACCACAGGGTTATATTCTTATTGTGGCTGGAGGGGTGGGGTAAAGACAGAGGTGCGGGAAGTGGAGGGTATGTGTTGGAGGGTATGTGTTGATCAAGTTGGAGGAAAATTATGGTCCTTGTATTAGGCCTTTCTGGGATGTCCTGGAGTAGAATCCAAAGAGATTAAACAAATATATCACAGACAAAAAATTAACTGGACCAGAGAATAGGACCCCTTAAAGGTCAACAAGGCTGTCTATGGAACCACAGAGGGTGCAAAAGATTTGCAAATATTTCACTTAATTTTTTTTTTCTGGAGAAGTATATGGAACCTCGTGAATTTGGAGAAATAAACACTGATAAGTTGAAAATGTCCATGTTACAGGGGAAGTGGTACTAAATGTCTTAAATCGCATCACGGTGGATAATGCCCTGGAACCTAATCAGGTGTATCCTGGAACTTTCTGGAAATCTAGGGAAGTGATTGTTGGGCCTCTCCTGAGGTATTTGTATCGTTGATAGTGGCAGGTGAGGAGCCATTATTTTAAAAAGGTGGTAAGGAGAGGCCATGGAACAAGAGAACAGTGAGCCTGAAGTCAGTGGCAGGCAAGTTGTTGGAAGGGATTCTGAGGGACTGGAAATCCATCTATTTGGAAAGGTAAGGAATGATCAGGGAAAGTCAATGTGGCTTTGTACATGCGCAATTGTGTTTCACTAACTTGAGTGAGTGTTTTGAAGTGACAAAGAAAATTGATTAAGCCAGGTGGTGAATGTTGTTGAATGTCCATATAAACAAGGTTCCACAAAGCAGACTGGTTAGCAGGGGGTTAGATAACATGGAATGCAGGGAGAGCCAGCCATTACAAAACTACCTTGAAGGTAGGAGACAGAGGATGATGATGGAGGGTTCCTTTGCAGACTGGAGGCCTGTGAGCAGCAGTGTGCTGCAAGGATGGATATTGGGCCCTTAAATAAATGACTTGGATGTGAATATATGAGGTATGGTCAGTAGGTTTACAGAAGACACCAAAATTGGAGGTGTATTGGACAGTGAAGAAGGTTAGTTTAGAATACAACAGGATCTTGATCAGATGGGCCATTGGAGCAAGGAATGGCAGATGGAGTTCAATTTAGATAAATGTGAGCTGTTGTATTTTGGAAAGGCAGATCAGGGCAGGACTTAATTGTAAGGTCCTGAGGAGTGTTGATGAACAAAGAGACCATGGATTTCATAGTTCCTTGAAAAGATTAGTCACAAGTAGGCAGGTGAGTTCAGGCAGCGTTTTGTGTGTTCTCCGTTATTGGTCAATGCATTGAATGCAGCCATTGTGACGTCATGGACATTGATTACAGCCCTTCTGGAATTCTGTTTTCAGTTCCAATCTCCCTGTTCTTGGAATAATGTTGAGAAAGTTGAAAGGGTTCAGAAAACATTTGCAAGGCCTTTGCCAACGTTGGATGGTTTGAACTATAGGGAAAGGCTGAATAGGCTGGAACTATTTTCCCTGGAGAGTTAAAGACTGAGTGTTGATGTTATGAAGATTTATTAAAACATGAGGGGCATGAATAAGATGAACAGTCAGGGACTTTTTTCCAAGTTCGGTGGGTACAGGCTTAAGGTGAGAGGAAAAGATTTAAAAGGGAGCTGAGGGGCATCTTATTCATGTTGAGGGCATTGCAAGCATGGAATGAACTGCCAGAGGAGGGGTGGAGGCTAGTACAATTGCAGCATTTAAAAGGCATCTGATTGGGTACATGAAGAGGGAGGATTTAGAGGGATAAGGGTGAACCGCTGGCAAATGGGACTCCATTAACGCTCTCCGTTATTGGTCAATGCATTGAATACAGAAACTGGGACGTCATATTCTGGCTGGACAGGGCATTGATTAAGCCACTTCTGGAATTCTGTTTTCAGTTTGAATTTCTCTGTTCTGGGAATGATGTTATGAAACTTGAAAAGAACAAGATTTACAAAAATGTTGCCAGGATTGGAGGATTTGGGCTACAGGGAGAGGCTGAATAGGCTGGGGTTAATTTCCTTGGAGAGTCAAAGACTGAGAGGTGACTTCATGGAGATTTATAACATCTAGAGGGGCGTGGATAAGGATAAGCTTGGTCCAAAACTAGAGCACATGGGTTTAGGTTGAGAGGGCAAAGATTGAAAAGGGATCTAAGGGGCAAAGTTTTCAAGCTGAGTGTGGTGTGTGGATGGAATGAGCTGCCAGATGAGGTAGTAGAGGCTGCTGCAATTAAAACTTTTAAAAGGCATCCGATTGGGTACGTGAACAGTGAGGGTTTTGATGGATATAGGCTAATAGCTGGTAAATGGGACTCCAGTAGTTCAGGATTCCTAGTTGGCATGGACGAATTGGACTGAAGGACTGTTTCTGTGCTGTACATCTGTTTGAAATTAATAAATTAAGATGTGTTCCTTTTTTGCAGAGAGCTAACTAAAGCACAGATAATTGTCTTTGGAGCTGAGAAGGTGAAGCAGTGATATCGACCTGGTGCAGATTTGGTTCCAAGATATTGAATTTGCAGAAAGAGAGGAATTGTTAACACTGTCACAATTTTTAGTAACTACTTTCAAGTAATTGGCAAATAATACAAGTTGAAAACGTGATCACTATTTTACTCACTAAGTTCTGAGCATCTGGAACAATCTGAATGGCAGCTGGTTATTCTCAAACAGATTTGGAATTTTACATTTTAAGGAGAGATTTGGGGGTCTGTGGGCAAAGGGGAGGAAAATTTGTACAGATTTGCAGCATCTCCAGAGGGAGAGAGTACAGCCCCAATGGGCTGTGTGATACTGCCCTAATTCACTGTGAATGATGAAGCTCATCCCAGGGCAGAGAGAGGGAGGATCCCACCACTCACCTCACAATGGGGCCTGGCTGATTGACGGCAGCTCCAGACCAATTGGAGGAGAGTCTGTGTCGTCCTGCAAGTAATGGGAGTGAATGAGGGGTGTGGCCAGCAAGACAACACGTGACCATGTGCTGTGCAAAGGCATTGTCACTGTGAGGGTGGGACTTGGTGAGTGTGAAGGGTGTGGGAATGACAGCAGAGACTGGACAGAGGCTGCTAAACCTGAATTAGAAACTCCCGGTAAATTAAAACCAAAAGAACTGCGGATGCTGTAAATCAGAAACAACAACCAGGAGGCTCGGAAAAATGTCGGCAGGTCTGGCAGCATCTGTGAAGAGAAATCAGAGTTAAAGTTTCAGATCCGGTGTCCCTTCCTCAGAACTGATGTTACTGAAAGAAACGCTGTTGGTTTATATGTAGGAGGTAGGGGTGGGAGAAGGATGTAAGGAGTAAAGGATAGGTGGGGATAGTGCGAGAAGAACGGTTGGATAAAGGATAACGATCTGGCTAGGAGGGTGAATAGCTGTTAATGAAGACTGTTAGTGGCTAACCATAGGGAGTGTGTAATGACAGGCTGTGAGAACAAGGCCGGGTGTGTGGGGTAGGGGACTAGGACATGGGGTTGTTAAACTATGGTTAGCCACTAACTGTCTCCATTGTAAGCTGTTCCACACACATCACTCCATGATTGGAGCTGCAGAGGACAGAGCTGCAGATGGGTGGCACAGTGGTTAGCACTGCTGCCTCACAGTGCCAGAGACCCAGGTTCTATTCCTGCCTCAGGCAACTGTCTGTGTGGAGTTTGCGCATTCTCTCCATGGGTGGGTTTCCTCCCACAGTCTAAAAATGTGCGGGTTTGGTGAATTGGCCATGCTAAATTGCCCGTAGTGTTAGATGTAAGGGAATGGGTCTGGGTGGGTTGCACTTTGGACGGTTTGTAGAAGCAATCTAATCTTAAAAAAAACCTCTTCACTATCCTTCCTAACCCCCTCTATACTCCTCAAAGATGTATCTTAAAGTTCTTTTTATCAACGTTTCCAGCACTCGTGAAGCACTTTAGGAGATTTCTGTGTGAAAGGCTCCATACAATGCAGGTAGTTGTTGTTAATTTCTGACATTAG
Organism: Hemiscyllium ocellatum; assembly: GCF_020745735.1. Lineage (NCBI taxonomy): Eukaryota > Metazoa > Chordata > Chondrichthyes > Orectolobiformes > Hemiscylliidae > Hemiscyllium > Hemiscyllium ocellatum. The sequence continues at coordinate 74,396,058 of NC_083419.1, forward strand.
GGAAAGAGGAATGAACCCCTTCTCCTCTCTTATACCTGATGATCAGCAGCAAAAGCAGGAAGTACTGAGCATGCTCCAGCCCACAATGGGCCTATGGTGATTGATCTCGGTGCAGGACCAATAAGAGGATGGGGATTGGGCGGGAGGACCAGGCAGTGTCGGTTGGTCCTCCAACCAATCTGGGTGAATGAGGGGCGTAGCTATACTCAACCACATGATAAGCTTCACTGACAGCACAGTGTGTGTTGTGACCAAGGCATTGGAAATGTGTGAAGGTGAGGGCACGGTTAGGGAAAGACATATTGACCAGGAAGAGAAGGAAATTTTAATGGAACGGGCTGAGACATTTTACAGAACTTAGTGCACGTCGGAAAGCACAAATCTGAAAATCCCAGGCCCGTGTTTGTGGCAAACGGGAAAATGCTTCAAATGGTGAATGACATGAGTAGGAGCCGCCATCTTTATTGGGGGCAGTGATCCGCGGGACATGTGTGTGGCCGCCAGCTTTGTGAGGGGCAAGCTGCAGGGGGAACACTTGTGCAGCCTTCCCTGGCAGGGAGTAATAGGACAGGTTTTACAGAGTGTCAGAGTCGGGGTGTTTTCAATGTCAGAGTGTGATGCTGGAAAAGCACAGCAGGTCAGGCAGCAGCCGATCGGTGGGAAGGAAGATGGACATTTAGGACAGGTCAAGAGGGCGGTGCCGAGTTGGAAGGCTGGATCTGGGATAAGGTGGGGGGAGTGGAAATGAGGAAACTGGTGAAATACACATTGATCCCATGTGGTTGGAGTATCCGAACACAGAAGATGAGGCGTTCTTTCTCCAGGCATCAGGTGCCTGGGATTTGGCGGTGGAGGTGGCCCAGGACCTGCATGTCCTTGGTGGAGCGGGAAGGGGAGTTAAAGTGTTGGGAAACAGGGTGTTTGGGTTGTTCAGTGTTTTACTGTTACTTTCACAGACCTTTTGTAAGTTAATTTTCCTCTGCTGCCCAATCCTGACAATGTGCTGCTCTCTAAACGGACTGAATTTTCCACAGTATCTTTGCCAGTGAATAATTCTTCTTTCAACAAAAGAGTGCATATGGCAGGTGCAGACCTCAGTGGTTGATACAGTTGAGAGTTCAGTTTCTCAAGTTTCCTCATTTTCCCTCCCCCCACCTTGTCTCAGTCAAATCCCTCAAACTCAGCACCGCCTTCCTAACCTTATGTGGAGCTGCAGGCGATGGGCGAGATAGAAAGCAAGTATTTTGCATCAGTGTTTACTGTGAAGAAGTACATGGGAGATATAGAATGTGGGGAAATAAATGGTGACATCTTGAAAAATGTCCATATTACAGAGGAGGAGGAGATGGATGAGTGGCGAAGGAGCTGGTGCAGGGGAAAAGGATTCACATTTTTTGGATCGTTATGATCTCCTCTGGAGTAGAGTTGACCTGCATAAGAAGGATGGATTGTACGTGAATTGGAAGGTATCTAATATCGAGGCAGGGAGACTTGCTGGTGATACTCGGGAGCATTAAACCAGTGAGGGAGTGGGTGTTAACCCAAGAAGATATTGAGAAAAGAGGTCTGTCTGATTCTGGTACAGTTCAGAAGTCAAATAGTCAAGGCAGGCAAGGGCAAGGCACAGAAGGAAGTCGGACTGAGCAGTTGCACTGCATTTACTTCAATAGAAGAGGCCTGACAGGGAAGGCAGATGAGCTGGGTATGGTTTTCAACATGGCACAGGGATATTATAGCAATTACAGAGGCATCACTTTGATGGATAGGATTGGCAGCTTAATGTTCCAGGGTATAGATGCTATAGGAAGAATAGAAAGGGGGACAAGAGAGGAGGGGGAGTGGCATTTTTGATTCGGGATAGCATTATGTTTTTGCTTAGGGAAGATATTCCTGGGAGTACGCCCAGTGAAGTTATTTAGGTGGAACTGCGAAATAAGAAAGGGATGATCACCTTATTGGAGTTTTCTGCATGGATTTCATGTGAGTGCTCTGGATTCCTCCCACAGTCCAAAGATGTGCAGGTTGGGTGGATTGTCCAGGCTGAATTGCCCATAGTATTCAGGGATGTGCAGGTTGGGTGGTCTTGGGAAAGACAATGTTACTGGGGAGGTTAGGAGGCTCTCCAGGTCAGTATCAATGTGATGGACTGAATGACCTGCTTCCACACTTTTGCAAGTCTCTGATAATTCTACTAGTTTTAAAATAGTAACAGAAAATAATAGACCAGATCTAAAAAGCTAAGGTTCTGAATTGGACAAAGGCCAATTTTGATGGCACAAGGCAATAACTTTCATCTGGCCCCTCAAGCCTGCTCTACCATTCAATAAGATGAGAGCTGATCTTTTCATGGCCTCAGCTCCACATTCCTGCTCTCCCACCATAACCCTTAATTCCTTTCCTGTTCACAAATCTACATTTTGCCTTAAAGGCATTCAAGTTGATAACGTCAAATGCTGCACTCGGCAGGGAATTCCACAGATGCACAACCTTTTAGCTGAAGAAGCTCCACCTGAACTCAGTCCTAAATCTGCTCCCCCTTGTTTTGAGGCGATGTGCTGTAGTTTGACCTGCCCCAGTGGAAATAGCCTCCCTGCTTCTGTCTTATCTACTCCCTTCATAATTTTATTTGTTTCCTCTCCAACGTCCCATTCTTCTAAATTACAATGATTATAGAACCAGTTTTCTCAATCTGTCCACATACACCACCCTCTCAACTCCCAACTCAAACTAGTGACCCTCCTCTGTACTCCCTCCCGTGCCAGTACATCCTTGCTAATGTAAGGGCACCAAACCTGTACACAGTACTCCAGGTGTGGCCTCACCAGGACCCTGTACATCTGCAGCATAACCATCCCTCTAGCAATGAAGGACAATATTCCCTTCACTGCCTTAATTACCTGCTGTACCTGCAAACCAGCTTCCTGTGATTCATGCACAAGGACACCCAGCTCCCTCTGCACAGCAGCATGCTGCAAGTTTTCATCATTTCATCATCCAGTTTGCTGTTAGTCCGACCAAAATGGATGACCTCACATATCCCAACATTGATCTCCATCTGCCAGATCCTTCCCCACTCACGTAACCTCTCTGTATCCCTGTGTAGACTTAGAGTGGCCACTGCACACATTGCTCTACCTCATCTTTGTATCAAATGTGAACTCTGACACCGTACACTTGGTCCTCGACTCCAAAACAGCTGTGTAAATTGCAAACAGTTGTAGTGCCAACACTAATCCAAACACCCCTTTATCCCCATTCTTTATTTTTTGTTGGTTAACCGATTCTGTATCAATGATAATTACCCATAATGCTGTGTATCTTTACCTTATACAGCAGCCTTTTATGTGGCAACTTATCAAATGCCTTCTGGAAATCCAGGTACACCACATCTGAGTCAGCCTTGTCCAACGCACTCGTCGTATCCTCAAATAATTCCAGTAAATGTGTTAGACATGACCTGCCTTTCATGAATCCATGCTTTGTCTGCTCAATGAGACAATTTCTACCCAGATATCTCACCACTACTTCCTTGAGAGATTCAAGCATTTTCTCCACTACAGAAGTTAAGCTAACGTGTCCTTTTTGAAAAATAGTGGCACCACATTTGCAGCTTCCAGTCTGTCAAAACCATCCCAGAATCCAACAAATTTGTGTGAATTATCACAAGGTCTATTTGTTATTCCCCCCACCACCACTACCATCTCCTATAGTCTCTGGGATGCATTCCATCAGGGCCAGGAGACCCATCTACCTTTAGGCTGTTACCTTGCCCAAAATTACCTCTTTACTGGGAATGATTGCTTCTCTGTCCTCATCTGTTATTGCCTCCATCGGCCTGCGACAATGAGAGTATATAGACAGTATGTTCCTGTGAAGGCCAAGGCTGGTAGGTGTAGAGAATGCTGCCTGTCAAAAGAAATTGAGTTCCTGGACAAGAAAATGAAGGAGGCATATGGCAGGTACAGAGAGCTGTGTTTGTGAGAATCCCGAGAGTATAGGGGCAGTAGGAGTATACTCGAGGTAAACCAGGAAGGCAAAAAGGGGACATGAGATAGCTTTAGGAAATGGTTTGAAGGAGAATCCAAAGTGATTGTACAAATACACGAAGGACAAACAAGTAACCAGGCAGAGAATAGGTACCCGCAAACATCAAGGCTGTCTGTGGAACAGCAGGAGGTGAGAGAGGTTCTGTATGAGGGAGAGGTTTTACAAACACAATGTGCACATCGAAAAACACAAATCTGAATGTCCCAGTCTCATGTTTTCAGTAAACAGGGAATTGCCTCAGTGTGGCTGCAGACATGAGTGCGCGTCGCCATCTTTATTCGGGACAAGAATTCACTGGAAACGTGCGGAGCCGCCAGCTTTCTAGGGGGCAAGGTGCGGCCAGGCGCATGTGCAGCCTTTCTCTGGTACAGAGACATTGGGCAGGATTTACACAGAGCACATTCAAACTCAGAGAAATGGATGTTTATTTCTGGATTTGTTTTGTCATTCATTTAAATGATTGGTATCGTAAATGAGTTTTCAGGTCATACAAAATTGGAGGTATTGTGGATAATGAAGAAGGTTACCTCAGATTACAATGAGATATTGATGAGATGGGGTTTAATTTAGAAAAATGTGAGGTGCTGCATTTTGGAAACGCAAATCAGGACAGGACTTATACACTGAATGGCCAGGCCCTGGAGACGTACAGGATGTTCGTTAGGCCACTTTTGGAATATTGTGTGCAATTCTCGCCTGCCTCCTATTAGAAGAGTGCTGTGAAACTTGAAAGGTTTCAAAAAAGACTTCCAAGGATGTTGTTAGGGTTTGCGATTGAGCTACAGGTTGAGGCATAAAAGGCTGGGGCTGTTTTACCTGGAGTACCATAGGCTGAGCGGTGATATTATGGAGGTTTATACTATCATGAGGGGCATGAATGGAATAAATGAACAAGGGGTTTTCTCTGGAGTGGTGGTGTCCAGAAGTAGAGGGCATTGCTTTACAGTGAACGGATAAAATTTCAAAGGGGCTTAAAGAAAACACTTTCATGCAGTGGGTGGAATGAGCTGCCAGAGGAAGTGGTGGAGGCTAGTACAGTTAAAACTTGTTAAAGGCATCTAAATAGACACATGATATCATTAGGAAGCGTTAACAGGAATATGGGCCAAGTGCTGGCAAATGGGAGTAGATTAGGTTCGGATACCTGGTTGGCATGGATGAGTTAGACCGAAGGGTCTGTGTCAGTGTGATACATCTCTGACTGTGGGATCATAACAGCTTATACTGCTCTGCTTCATCTCTGGGACTCCCTCATGACCACTTTGTCAATATCTAGCTTCCTCCGTCTCGAACAATAGGTGAATTTTCCTATTACTTTTACAGACATTTTTGTAAGTTAATTTTTCACTGTCGCCCACCCCCTGACCATGTGCTGCTTATTAATTTTTTTTTGGAAAAGCTTTGACAGTCAAGAATTCTTTTTTTCTAATGAGCAAGTGTATTTTCCTTCCATTTCTGACTATAAATTCTGCATCATTTTCGTTCCCTGTAATCCGTTTTGCACTTCCTGAAACATCAACTGTGTTTCTCCATCCACAGATCCCAGTGATTAATGCCAAAGCCCTGTTGCCTGGGGAGAGGGTGATGTTTGACTTCCTGTACAGCTGCAGTTTGTGTGGTGAAGGTGTTCCCACAATGTGGTTGGGTCAGAGATGTTACAGATTATTCATTACAGCAACAGTGATGATTTGAAGATCATGTCCAAATCAAGAACAGTTTGTAGTTTTATTATCCTGCTTATAATTTCACAAAAATATTATTGAGAACTATAGACATAAGGCCAGAGAAGGATGATATTGGGTCAGCTGACCAAAAGCATTGCCAAATAAGTAGGTTTTGAGGAATATCTTGGAGGAAAGCAGACCTGTGAGGTTTTGGCTGCGAATTTCAGACCTTGTTGCTTTGGCAACTGTAAAAGCAGCCACCCAGGTGAGGTAATGAATTAACAGCTCATTGGGAGTCACGAACAGAATGGGTTGTCGAGTTCTCAAATGGTGTGTGATGCAGCGAGCTAGGAATGGTCACACCCAGGAATTACATCAAGGGTGAGAATTTTAAATTGAGGGATGTGGGCCGGGTGCTGGCAGGTGAGACTAGATTGGGTTGGAATATCTGTTCGGCATGGACGGGTTGGATTGAAGGGTCTGTTTCCATGTTGTACATCGCTGTGGCTCTATGTTGTTGATTATGAATAGGAGCTTTTTGATGGATCAACAAGTTTTGGAACGAGGGAGTACTTGGGTAGCAGAGATTTAGTTTTGCTTGAGATTACAGGGCGTTCGAATGTGGGAAGCTGGCCAGGAGTGTGTTTGGATAATGAAGTCTGGAAGTAACACCAGGTGGATCAGACTATGAGCTGAGACAAGGGTGGAATCAGCTAGAAATAGTGGTGTTGGAGTGGGACTGGGCTGTCCCCCTCACCTCACCTCTGGGATTCAGCTGGTTGTCAGGTTGTGAATCAGGCGGTAACACAATCGGGAGCTGAGTGGCCCTGGTGGAGCCTAAAATGAGTGTCGCTCAGGTGGCTGTTGCTGAGCAGCTGCTGCTTGGTAGTTCTGTTGATGACATCTTCCATCACTTTACTGCTGATCGAGTGTGGACTGACAGAGCGAAATTTCCTGGTTTGAATTGTCCTGTGTTTTTGTGTTGAACATCCCTGGGCAATGATCCACATTGTCAGTAAATGCCAGTGCTGGAGCAGTACCTGGCTTGGTGGGTGGCAAGTTCTGGAGCACAAGCTATAAGTATTATTGCCAGAATATTGACAGTGCCGATAGCCTTTGCACTACTTAACCACTTCTTGGTGTTATTCAAACTAAATAGAACTGGCTTAAAACTCACATCAGTGATGTTGGAAACCACTGGAGAAGACTGAGATGGATCATCCCACTTTGCACTTCTGGCTGCAGATTGATGCGAATGCTGTTATCTTATCTGGTGCTTGTATATGTGAGGCTCCTCCATCAGTAAGGGTGGGGATATCTGTGATGCTTCCTCCAGTGAGTTGTTTAATTGTCCATCACTGCTCACAACTGGGTGTGGCAGAACTGCAGAGTTCCGATCTGTTCCATTGGATGTAGGATCACTTAGCTCTGTTGCTTGCTGCTGATGCTGTTTGAAATGCAGATGGTCCTGTTTGGTAGCTTCACCAGGTTGGCACTTCATTTTTAGGTATGGCTGGTGCTGCTCTTGGCATGCCCTCCTTTCCTGTCCATTGTAACGGGTGAGAGCGGGATTTACAAACCCATGAGATTACAGATTGTGCTGGAGTACAGTTCTGCTGCTGTTGATGTACCTCTGAGAGATCCAGTTTGAGATCCTACATCTCTTCAAAGTCTGTCTCATTTAGAACGGTGATCGTGTCACTCAACACGATGGAGGTTTTTCTCAACTTTAAGCCAAAACTTGTGACTCCAAAAGGAATGTGTGATGGTCGCTCTTACCGATACTGTCATGGACAGATGTATCTGCTCCTGGTCAATTCATAACAATGAGATCAAGTATGTTTTTTCCCTCTTGGTTCCCTCACCACTCGCTGCAGACTCAGTTGAACAGCTGTGTCCTTTAGGACCTGACCAGCTCAGTCAGTAATTCTGTTGCAGAGCTAGTCTCGATTGTGAATATTGAAATCCTGTACCCAGAGTACGTTTGACACCATTTTACTTCCTCAGTGCTTCCTCCAAATGTTGTTCAATATGTAGGAAAAGTGATTCATCAGCCAAGGGAGGACGGTACGTGGTAATCAGCAGGAGCCATGAGACTTCCTGGTGTCCGGAGTCAATGCTGAGTACTCAGAGGGCAAATCCTCCCTGTCTGTGCCACCATCTCTTCCTGGTCTGTCCTGCTGGTGGGACAGGACATATTCAGAGATTTCAGGAGAAAGTGAAGACTGCAGATGCTGGAGATCAGAGTCGAGAGTGTGGTGCTGGAAAAGCACAGCAGGTCAGGCTGATGAAGGGCTTTGGCTCGAAACATCGATTCCCCTGCTCCTCGGATGCTGCCTGACCTGTTGAGCTTTTCCATCATCTCACACTCTATCTAGGGATGGTGATGGTGGTGTCTGGTCATTGTCTGTAAGAGGGCTCCTGAAGAAGGGCTCATGCCTGAAACGTTGATTTTCCTGCTCCTCGGATGCTGCCTGACCTGCTGCGCTTTTCCAGCAACACATTTTCAGCATTGTCTGTAAGGGTTGATTTCATGAGTATGAGTATGTCAGGCTGTTCCTTGATTGGTCTGTGAGACAGCTCTGCTCATTTTGACACCAAACTCCAGATGTTGTTCTGGAGGACGTTGCACCGTCGAGAGGGCTGATCCTGTGGTTGTATTTTCTGGTGCCCTGTCAGATGCTGAGTGGTCCATCTAGTTTCATTCCTTTGTTGAGACTTTGCAGTGATTAATACAGTGAGTAGCTGGCTGGGCCACTGTCAGGTTGGCAGGATTTTTTCGCCATTGACAATGGTTCCATGGAGATCAGGAGATTCCTAATTCCACTTATTTTTTCTTGAATTCAGATTCCACCGTCTGCCAAGTTGGGATTCGAACTAGGACTTCAGTCGTTTATTTTAATATTTTGTATAAAAGTTAAATACATTAGGTTTGTTCATTCACTTTAAATATCACTTACCCAGGTTTTGTTTCTTTGTGAAACACTGTCCATCATCCTGTCTCCACCATCCTTCTCTCCAACAACAAGAGTTTGGAGCACATGGAGTTTCTCTGTCACTAAGACTGAGATCATCCGATCTGTAGCTTCCCTCCCTCCCACTAGCCCGCCGAGCCAAACTGCCTCACGAAGTGTTCCCGGTTTTTGTCCAAACTTTCGCCAATCTCGTGTCAAGCCTTATCAGAGCTCATCTTGACCCTTTCCCCTAATCTCACTAAACCATAGAGTTTCCAACTCTCTTTTTTTCCTCCTCCTCATCAGTCTCCCTCACCGATTCACAGATATTGTTCCTTGTTCTGTCTTTTCTGGTTATGTCCTTCTCTCTCGTTCTGTGAAAAACTTATATTTGACCTCACAGTTGTTGGAAAATCCTGCTCCATCTCCACTGTCCCTTTGCTTTCTGAATTCCTTGCATTTGCTGTCCCTCATGGATCAATCCTTGAGGTGACATAGTGCATTTGCACAATGTTAGGTTTCACATGTACACTGATGTTGCCCAGCTCTCCCTCCCCATCATCCCTCGCCATTACTCCACTGTTACTCAGTTATCAAACTGCTTACCACATTCCCACTACTTGATTAGGTGCAGGTTCCTCCAATGAAACATTGTAATGGTTAAATCCGTTGCCTTACAAATTCCTTTCCCTTACTGCTGAGCCTCTCCCTCTCAGTGGGAACGATGCAGCAGAACTACACTCTTCACAATATTGCAGTTATATCTGACATGAAACTGACCTTCTGATCAGACATCTACACAATCCCAAATACCAGGAAATCCAATCCCTTAAACGTTGCTTGTCCCCTCCTCACTCCATCTCCATTGCTACTGAAACCCCTTACCCATGTCTGTGTTGCCTTAAACTTGATGAATCCGAAACCGAACCCATGATTCTGTGACTGACTCAGAATATGGTTTCGGACTCCCCTCTCAATATTTACCCCCACACACATCAGTATTTATTCTGTCAAACTCCTTAAGAATCTGGTGGTGCGGTCTGATTGTAGCTGGTGGAAATGGCAGAGGATGATGTGTTGTATCTGGGTGGAAGGTAAGGACTTGGGGGTGGAGGGGGTGTTCTATCCTTGTTGCAGTTGAAGGTGTGGGTTTCAAAGGCAGAGGTGCAGGAAGTGGAGGAGATATAGTGGATGGTATTGACCACATGGGAGGGGAAATTGCAGTCCTTGAAACATGGGGCCATTTGGTATGTTCTGGCCTCACTGGAACACTGCAGTAAGCATGAGACAGAGATGTTGGCCAGGGAACAGGCTCGTGTGTTAAAGTGACAGGCAGCTGGAAGCTCGGGGTCTGTTTTTGCAGCAGAACGTAGATCATCAGTCGCCATTTCCACCACTTCCACTGAGATGCTGCCAGACACAGGTTCCTGTCCCCTCCATTCACAGCTATGCACTATCCCAGTCAGATTGTTATCCACTCCTTTATCTTTCCAAATATCCCGGTCTCTCTTTGGGTTCTGTCCCTATCTATTACTTATTCTTTAGCCCCTATCTCCTGCAGTACAAAGATCTGCAGGTTAGTTGAATTGGCCAAGCTAAATTTCCCTTAATACTCAGGGATGTGTAGGTTAGGTGCATTAGTCAGGAGAAATATCCAGTAATAGGGTAGGGGAATGGGTCTGGGTGGGATACACTTCGGAGGGACGCTGTGGACTTTTAGGGCCGAATGGCCTGTTTCCATGCTGTCAGGATCCTAATTTTCCCAGCTCCCGTCGGTTCTGAGGAAGGGCCACTGGACAGATTTCTGTTCCCAGATGCTGCCAGACCTGCTGAGCTTTCCCAGCACCTCCTGCTTGTTTTTCCTGATTGACACCATCCATCCACCTTCCGGGTTTGATTCAGGCAGGGGGAGGATCCCACCACTGATCTCTCAATGGGGTCCAGCTGATTGATGGCAGCTTCGGACCAATAGGAAAAGATGGTGGGACTGGTGGGTGAAGTGGAACCAGCTGGTCATCCAAACAATGGGAGTGAATGAGGGGCGTGGCCAGTGGGATGACACGTCACCAGTAACTCTGCCGATGCAGTGTCACGTGACTCTGCCGTTGGTGAATGTGGGAGACACAAACAGGGAAGGGGAGAGTGGCCTTGGAGAGGGAGATAATGAGTCACTTTAGACTGGGAATTTATAATTACACTTTGTGCGGGTTGTTAGTCTGAGTTAGAATCTCTTTCCTGCGTTTGCAGCAGATGGGAAAATGGCTGCAACCCTCAGGCATTGATAGGTTCTGGGATATGGCCGCCATCTTTATTGGGGGCAAGGTACAGTGAGGTGCATGTGCATGTCCTCTTCCTAGGATTGGGGGGTGTGTACGATTTGAAGAGAGGCATTTACACATCAAGCACATACCAAGAAAAAAGCATGTCTTTATATTCTTCCTGTACTGACTGAGTTTTGTTTCGTGAATTCATTTCATAGGATATTAAATTGAGGCTGGGATCTCAAAAGCAAGATTTTACAGTCAATGGAGTCATCAGGGTCTGAATATCATTGGCATTTAACTGTGGAAGGAGAAAGGTTTGTTCTGTTTGTGGGAAGATATCTCCAATATTTTTGTTGAGCAGAAAGATGTACAAATTTGTGGTTGGATCACCCTTTGGGTTTGTGCTCTGTTCTGGGCCCTGCAGCTGAGGGAGCACAGATTTATCCAAATTACACCTCGTCTCTTTGTAAGAACTCTCAGATTGAGATCCAATCACCCACTTCATGATGTTAACCTGTAAACGTCATATTTTCAATTACCTGCAAACTTCCCATTAAAAGTCCTTTTCGACTCAAATTCCAGTACCTTTTCAGGTGGAATGTTCCAGCTCCTGACAACTGTCTGTTCATTCAGAAACTGCTGAGGTCCATGTTGACTCTGGGGTTACAAAGGGCTGAACTGGAAGATGAGATGCAGTTCCTCCGCTCCCATTGAGATACACTGGAACAGTACAGGAGGCTGAGGGCAGTGTAGGTGTGAGCAGACAATGACAATGACAGGGCTGCACTGTGAGGGCTGCTTGGCTCAATGAGAGTGTTCTGGAGTTGGGTGTAAACAGACTGATGTGAGACAGGGAGTAGGCGAAACTAAAATTCCATTTTAGTTCAGGCTGTTCAGAAATTCACATGGTCCCAAACGGAACAGCCAGTTTTCAAGTGATACCTGCGGAGTATTTGTTAATAGTTTTTAAAGTTGTTTTCCTGAGGGCATTTGAGAGTTCACCACATTGCTGTGGGTCTGGAGTCACATGTAGGCCAGACCAGGTGAGGATGACAGTTTTCTTCCCTACAGGACATTAGTGAACCAGATGGGTTTTCTAACAATCGACAATAGTTTCATGGTCATCATTCGCCTTTTCATTCTAGATTGTATTGGATTCCGATGCCATCATCAGCCATGTTGGGATTCTATCCCTAATCCTCGGAACATTGCACATATCACTCATCTGGCAGGAATACCATTAAGCCATTGCCTCCCTTTTGAGCAATGTTTAAAAGAAAGTTCCATCATTCTACGTGTACAATGTGAGATAAAATACTGCAACGTCCATGTGTCAGCCTCTGCAAAAGGTCCATCAACAGAAATTTGTTTGTGAGCGAAATATGTCACTTTTTTTGAGGGGGAGGTTGTTTATTAAACAAAAATGAATCGAAATAAAAATCTGATGCCATGGACATGTAATTTCTGAAGCCGGAGGGGGGATTACAGAGACAGGGAGGGTGGTGAAGCCGGAGGGGGATTACAGAGACAGGGAGGGTGGTGAAGCCGGAGGGGGATTACAGAGACAGGGAGGGTTGTGGGGCCAGAGGGAGATTGTTGTCCAAACATCACTGTGGTGTATATGGACTTCAACATTTCAGGGAGGTGGTTAACCACCACTTTCTCCAAGACAAGTAAAGGTGGCCAATAAATACTGGTCTGGGCAGCAAAGGGAACCCCCAGTGAATAAAACCAAGCAGTGATCTCTCTGAGCTGACTTGCTGTGAAGTTGAAAACCTCTCCGGAAATGGAGTGGGCAGAGGAGAGACCTTGAAAGTACTCCGAGCCGGGGATCAGCTCAGTGAGGTTCAGTCTCTTCAAATATCAATCTTAGTCGGTTTTATTTTATTAAATCTACAATAGTGAGTAAGGTGAGGATTTCTTTTTAATGTCTTACGGTCTCTTGATTAAATATTTAAGATATGAACCATAAGCATTAAGTTATTCTCGGGCAGTATTTTTCGAGCAGTAAGACTGTGCCTTTGTCTTGGTCTGTAGATTAAGGCAGATAGATGGCCTGTTGTAGAGTGGCGTGCTCTTCTTGTCGGGTGTGGGAGGTTAGGGAGAGTTTCAATGATCCTGATGATTGTCTGCAGGAAGTGTCATTGCAAATCCTATTGGATCACATGGATTGGTGGAGGAGTGATTAAAAGCAGTGAGGAATTGACAGGAGCCGGGGAGTGTGATATGTGGCAGTCTCAGGAATGCAGGATACTGCAGATACAGTCAGGTAGATGGGTTACCTCCAGGAAAGCTCAGAGGGCTAGGCAGGCACTGCAGGAGTCTCCTGTGGCTATCCCCATCTCAGACAAGTATAATGTTTTGGAAAATGTAGGTGGTAATAGACTTTCAGGGAAATGTAGCACTGACAGCCAAGTTACTAGTACTGAGACTGGCTTCTAAGATAATGTGAGGTATATCCAGTTCCACACAATCGATGGTGATAGGGGACTCTCTAGTCAGGGGCACAGTCTGCCGTTTCTGCAGCTGACAGTGAGAGATCAGAATGGGGTGGTGCCTCCCTGGTGCCAGTGTCAAGGATGTCTCACAGAGGGAGCAGAATATACTCAAAAGGGGAAATAACCAGTGGGAGGACATTGTACATTGGTACCAATGCCATAGGAAGGGGAAAGCATGGGGTCCTGACGAGCAGGGAGATTTGTGAGTGCCACTCGGGAGGCATTAAACCAGTGAGGGAGTCGGGGTAATCCTAAAGAGATAGTGAGGAAAGAGGGGAGTCTGAGGCTGATACTGTTCACCGGTCAGACTGTCAAAGCAGGCAAGAGCAAGGCACAGAATGAGGTGGGACGGACCAGTTACACTGCATTTATTTCAGTGCAAGAGACCTGGCAGGTCAGGCAGGTGGGCTCAGGGTATGGTTTTGAACATGGCACCGGGATATTACAGCAATTACAGAGGCATCACTCAGGGATGGATAGGACTGGCAGCTTAATGTTCCTCGGTATAGATGCTGTAGCAGGGATAGAAAGGGGGCAACAGAGCAGGGGAAGAGGTGGTTTTGATTAGGGATAACATTATTGCTGGGCTTCGGGAGGATATTCCTGGGAGTACATCCAGGCAAGTTACTTGTGTAGTACTGAGAAATAAGAAAGGGATGACCATCTTACTGGGATTGTATTATAGACTCTTTCCCAATAGTCAGAGGGGAATTGAGACACAATTTTTCCAGGAGACCTCAGTTATCTGTGAGAATAATATAGTTGCAATGATAAGGGGTTTTAACTTTACCAACATGGCCTCGGAGTGCTGTAGTGTTAAGGGCTTGGATGGAAAGGTATTTGTTCAGTGTGTACGTGAACATTTCAGATTCCGTTTGTAGGATGTACCTACAAGAGAAGGAACAAAACCTGACCTGTTTTCTTTATTCATTCACAGGATGAGACTGTCACTGGCTCGGCCAGCATTTATTGCTGCGTTTACCCAGAGGGCAGTTAAGAGTCAACCACGTTGCTATAGGTCTGGAGTCCCATGCAGACCAGACCAGGTAAGGATGGCATTTTCCTTCCCTAAAGGTCATGAGTGAACCACATTGGTTTTTCCATCAATTGACAATGGATTCCTTGTTGTCACTAGATTATTTCTTCCAGATGTTTATTGAATACACGTTCCAAAATCTGCCGTGATGGGATTCAAACCCAGGTCCCCAGAACATTATCTGGGTCTCTGGATTAACTGTCTAGTGATAATTTCACTCCATCATCACTGCCTCTTAGGAAATGAGGCAGGGTGAGTGACTGAGGTATTAGTGGGGCAGCACATCAGCACCAAAGATCCCACAGTATTGTAGCTCAGTGGTTAGTGCTGCTTCCTCAGCACCAGGGACCTGGGTTTGATTCCAGCCTCGGGCGACTGTCTGTGTTGGAGTTGGCACATTCTCCCCAGTGTCTGTGAGGATTTCCTTCGGGTGTTCCAGTTTGCTCCCACAGTCCAAAGATGTGTAGGTTAGTTGGATGAAACATGTTAAATTTCCCATAGTGTCCAGATGCAGTATGTGAGGTTTTGGGATGTGTAGGCAAATCTCTGCCTGGTGTGAAAAGATCCTTTTGTTGTCGTGGTCAGAGGACGATGTGGCCGCATGTTTTATATTTCCCATGGCGGCAAGGGAGGGTCAAGGGTGTGGAGAGTGGGTTGGTGGGAGGGTGTGGACCGAAGATGGGAGATGCAGAGGGTATGGTCTCTGTGGAACGCAGATAGGGTTGGGGAGGGAAATATGTCTCTGGTGGTGGGGTCTGACTTCAGGTAGCAGAAATAACAGGTTAGTGTGCTGTATCTGAGGATTAGTGGGGTGGAAGGTGAAGACCGCAGGGTTATATTCTTTATTGTGGCTGGAGGGGTGGGGTAAAGGTGGAGGTGTGGGACGTGGAGGGTATGTGTTGGAGGGCATTGTTGATCAAGTCAGAGGAAAATTACGGTCTGTGAAGTATGCATTTCTGGGATCTCCTGGAGTAGAATCCAAAGAGATTAAACAAATATATCACAGACAAAAGATTAACTGGACCAGGGAATAGGACCCCTTAAAGGTCAACAAGGCTGTCTATGGAACCACAGCGGTTTTGAAAGATATGCAAATATTTCACGTCATTTTTACTGGAGAAGTATATGGAAGCTCGAGAGTTTGGAGAAATAAACAATGATAACTTGAAAAGTGTCCATGTTACAGAAGAGGTGGTACTGAATGTCTTAAATCGCATCAAGGTGGATAAAGCCCTGGAACCTGATCGGGTGTATCCTGGAACTTCCTGGAAATCTAGGGAAGTGATTGTTGGGCCTCTCCTGAGGTATTTGTATCGTTGATAGTGACAGGTGAGGTGCCATTATTTTAGAAAAGTGAAGTCAGTGGCAGGAAGGTTGTTGGAAGGGATTCTGAGGGACTGGATATCCACCTATTTGGAAAGGTAAGGAATGACAGGGAGAGTCACTGTGGCTTTGTACATGCACAATTGTGTTTCACTAACTTGAGTGAGTGTTTTGAAGTGACAAAGAAAATTGATTAAACCAGGCAGTGAATGTTGTTTATATGGACATTCAACAAGGTTCCACAAAGCAGACTGGTTAGCAGGGTTAGATAACATGGAATGCAGAGAGAGCAAGCCATTACAAAACTACCTTGAAGGTAGGAGACAGAGGATGATGGAGGGTTGCTTTGCGGACTGGAGGCCTGTGAGGAGCAGTGTGCTGCAAGGCTGGATATTGGGCCCTTAAATAAATGACTTGGATGTGAATGTATGAGGTATGGTCAGTAGGTTTACAGAAGACACCAAAATTGGAGGTGTAGTGGACAGTGAAGAAGGTTAGTTCAGAATACAACAAGATCTTGATCAGATGGGCCATTGGAGCAAGGAACGGCAGACAGAGTCCAAATTAGATAAATGTGAGCTGTTATATTTTGGAAAGGCAAATCAGGGCAGGGCTTATGCACTTAATGGTAAAGTCCTGGGGAACATTGCTGAACAATGGGACCTTGGAGTGCAGGTTCATAGTTCCCTGAAAGTAGAGTCACAGGTAGGCAGGGGAGTGAATGCAGCATTTGGTACGCTCCCCGTTATTGGTCAATGCATTGAATGCAGCTGTTGTGATGTCGTATTGTGGCTGTACAGGATATTGATTAAGACCTTTCTGGAATTCTGTTTTCAGTTCCAATCTCCCTGTTCTTGGAATAATGTTGAGAAACTTGAAAGGGTTCAGAAAACATTTGCAAGGACTTTCCTGGGGTTGGACGGTTTGAGCTATTGGGAACGGCTGAATAGGCTGGGACTATTTTCCTTGGAGATTTGGAGACTGAGAGGTGATCTTACAAAATCATGAAGGACCTGTATAAGGTGAGCAGTCAGGGAATTTTTCCCAAGTTCGGTGGGTCTAGAACTAGAGGGTACAGGCTTAAGGTGAGAGAGAAAAGATTTGAAAGGGATCTAAGGGGCATCTTGTTCGTGTTAAGGGCATTGCAAGTATGGAATGAACTGCCAGAGGAAGGGATGGAGGCTAGTAGAATTGCAGCATTTAATAGGCATCTGATTGGGTACATGAAGAGGGAGGATTTAGAGGGATAAGGGTGAACCGCTGGCAAATGGGACTCCATTAACGCTCTCTGTTATTGGTCAATGCATTGAATACAGAAGCTGGGACGTCATATTGTGGCTGGACAGGATGTTGATTAAGCCACTTCTGGAATTCGGTTTTCAGTTTGAATTTCCCTGTTCTGGGAAGGATGTTGTGAAACTTGAAAAGGTTTGGACAAGATTTACAAAAACGTTACCAGGATTGGAGGATTTGGGCTACAGAGAGGGGCTGAATAGGCTGGGGCTATTTTCTCTGGAGCGTCAAAGACTGAGAGGTGACTTCATGGAGATTTATAAAATCATGAGGGGCATGGATGAGGTGAGCAGCTGGCGTCCTTTTACCTCAGGTTAGGTGGGTCCAAAACTAGAGAACATGGGTTTAAGTTGAGAGGGCAAAGATTTAAAAGGGATCTAAGTGGCAATGTTTTCAAGCTGAGTGTGGTGTGTGTATGGGAGGGGCTACCAGATGAAGTAGTGGAGGCTGAAAAAATCACAACATTTAAAAGGCTTCCAATTGAGTACATGAATAGGAAGGGATTTGATGGATACAGGCCAATAGATGGTAAATGGGAATTCATTAGTTTAGGATTCCTTGTTGGTACGGACGAATTGGACCGAAGGTCTGTTTCTTTGATCTTCATAAATTAAGATGCATTCCTCTCTTTTGCGGAGAGCTAGCTGAAGCACAGATAATTATCCTTGGAGCTGAGAAGGTGAAGCAGTGATTTCGACCTGGTGCCGATTTGGTTCCAAGGTCTTGAATTTGCAGAGAGAGAGAGAGGAATTGTTTACACTGTCCCAATTTTTTAGTAACTACTTTCAAGTAATTGGCAAATAATACAAGGTGAAAATGTGAACACTTTTTTCTCAGTAAGTTCTGAGCATCTGGAACAGTCTGAACGACACAGATTCAGCAGGTATTCTGAAACAGACTTGGAATTTTACTTTTTAAGGAAAGATTTGGGAGGCTATGGGCTCATGGGAGGGGACTTGGGACAGATTTGCAGCATCTCCAGAGGGAGAGAGTACAGCCCCAATGGGCTGAATAGCCCCCAGCCCCTGTGCTCTGTGATACTGCCCTATTCACTGTGAATGATGAAGCTCATCCCAGGGCAGAGAGAGGGAGGAGCCAACCACTCACCGCTCAATCGGCGCCGACTAGATTGACGGCAGCTCCAGACCAATAGGAGGAGAGGCTGTGTGGTCCTGCAGCCAATGGGAGTGAATGAGGGGTGTGGTCAGCAAGACAACACTTGTCCATGAGCTGTGCAGGTGCAGTGTCACTGGGTGGGGGTGGGAGAGACAGCAGAGACTGGGACAGAGGCTGTTGGACCTGAATTACAAACTCCCGGTAAATTAAAACCAAAAGAACTGCGGAAGATGTAAATCAGAAACAACAACCAGGAGTTTCTGGAAAAGGTCTGGCAGCACCTGTGAAGAGAAATCAGAGTTAAAGTTTAAGATCTGGTGTCCCTTCCACAGAACAGATGTTACTGAGAATAAAAATTCAGTTTATTTGCAGAAGATAGTGGGGGGAGGATAAAAGGAGTAAAGGATAGGTGGGGATAGAGTGAGAAGAACAGTTGGATAAAGGAGTGGATAACGATCTGGCTGGGGGAGGGTGACTAGCTGTTAATGGAGACTGTTAGTGGCTAACCATAGGTAGTGTGTAATGGCAGGCTGTGAGAACAAGGACTGGTGTGTGGGGCAGGGGGCTATGACATGAGATTGTTAGCCTATGGATAGCCACTAACTGTCTCCATTGAAAGCTGTTGCCCACCTATATCACTCCACAATTGGAGCTGCTGAGGACACAAACCTTTGGAATATCCTCCCGAACCCCCTCTGTCCACCTCAAAGATGTATCTAAAAATCCTTCTCTTTAGTCTACATTTCCATCATTCGTGAAGCATTTGAGGAGATTTGTCAATGTGAAAGGCTACATACAATGCAAGTAGTTGTTGTTATTGTCTGACATCAGGAGAAACAGGGATGAGCCCTCTCTCTCTTATACCTGATGAACAGCAGCAAAAGCAGGAAGCACTGAGCATGCTCCAGCACACAATGGGCCTCCGATTCTTGATGGGGTGGGGGAACGGGGGCTAGAGGTGCTAGTTGTTGCTTCAACCAATCGGAGTGAATGAGGGGCGGGTATACTTTACCACATGATAAACTTCACTGACAGCGCAGTGTTGTTGTGACCAAGGCATTGGAAATGTGTGAAGGTGCAGGGCAGGGGGAAGGAAAGACACATTGACCAGGAAGAGAAGGAAATTTTCACGTTATGGAATGAGAGGTTTTACAGAACTTAGTGCACATTGTAAAACACAAATTTGAAAATCCCAAATGCTGCACCATTTTCCCTCCCTATAATGCATTTTGCACTACCTGAAATATCAACTGTGTGTTTCTCCCTCCACAGATAACAGTGATCAGTGCCAAAGCCCATTGCCTGGGGAGAAGGTGATATTTGAATTCCTTGTACTGCTGCAGTTCGTGTGGTGAAGGTGCTCCCACAATGTGGTTGGGTAAGAGCTGTTATAGATTATTGACTCAGCGACAGTGAAGAGTTGACAATGTATGTGCAAATCAACAACAGTTTGTTTTTTATCATGTTCATGTTTATAATTCCACAGAAATACTATTGAGAACTTCTGACATAAGGCCATAGATGGGGATATTAGGTCAGGTGATCAAAAGAATTGCCAAATAAGCAGGTTTTCAGGAATACCTTCAAGGAGAAAAACAGATATGAAAGGGTTAGGATAGGAATTCCAGACCGTGTTGCCTTGGCAACAATAGAAACAGCCAATCCGGTGAAGCAATGAATAAACACATCGTTGGGAGTCTGAAAGAAAATGAGTTGTCGGGGTCTCACAGGTTGTGTGGTGCAGGGAGACAGGGATGTTCACAGCCAGGAATTACATCAAGGGTGAGAATTTTAAATTGTTTCTTGTTAATAGGAGCCTTTTGAT
Source organism: Hemiscyllium ocellatum (assembly GCF_020745735.1). Lineage (NCBI taxonomy): Eukaryota > Metazoa > Chordata > Chondrichthyes > Orectolobiformes > Hemiscylliidae > Hemiscyllium > Hemiscyllium ocellatum. The sequence goes on from NC_083419.1 coordinate 74,416,078, forward strand.
GAATCAACAAGTTTTGGTACAAGTGAGCACTTGGGCAGTTGAGTTTTAGATACTCTTGAGATTGCATCTAAGTTGAATGTGGAGGCTGGCCAGGAATGTGTTTGGATAATGAAGTCTGGAGATAACACAGGGATAGACAAGTATTTCAGTAAATGAGCTGAGACTAGGGTGGGGTTGGGTGATCTCACGAATGTAGGAATAGTGCTTTTGGAGTTGGGCTCCTCCTCCTCGTCATCACTCCCCCTCACCAATTCACAGATATTGTTCCTTGTTCTATCTGTCTGTCTTTTCTGGTTATGTCCTTCTCTTCCATTCTGCTACAAAGTAATATTTTGACCTCACCGTTATTGCAAACACCTCCTCCATCTCCACTCTCCCTTTCCTTTCTGAATTCCTTGTATGTGGTGTCCCTCAAGTATCTATCCTTGGTCCCTCCTGTTTCTCACCCACATACTGTCAGGAGGTGACATCGTCCAAAAGCACCGTCTGAGGGTGCACATGTACACTGACAGTGCCCAGCTCTCCCTCCCCATCATCCCTCTCCAATCCTCAGTTATCAAACTGCTCATCACACTCCCACTACTCGATTGGCTGCAATTTCCTGCAATGGAACATTGCAATGGTTAAACCCATTGCCTTTAGTTGCTATTACAAATTCATTTCCCTTACTGCTGAGCCCCTCCCTCTCCCTGGGAACTGAGACAGAACCACACTCTTCACAATATTGCTGTCATATCTATAACCCCAAGGTGACCTTCTGATCAGACATCTACACCATCACAAACACCAGGAATTCCAATCTCTTAAACGTTGCTTGTCTCTACCTCACCTCAGCTCCATTGCTACTGAAACCCCTTACCTTTGTCGGTGTTGCCGTAAACTTGACGAATCCAAAACAGAACACGTGATTCCAAGACTATCCCAGAATCTGGTTCCAAATTCCCTCGTGATGGGAAACATCCTCTCAGTATTTACCCTGTCAAACTCCTTAAGAATCCTACATGTTACAATGAGATCCCCTCTCATTCTTCCCAAATCCAGTGAGTAGAGTCCCAACTTCTTCAGCCTTTTCTTAAAAGATAATCCCTGCAAGCTAGGGATCTTCCCAGTCAAGTTTCTGTGAAATGCCTCTGATGAAATTATGTATTACCTTAAATAAAGGGATCAAAACTTCTGTCATTACTCCAGATGTGGTCTCACTCGCACTTTATAAAGTTCCTCTCAGGTATATACTCCAAACAACTGCCTTTAAACTTGCACAGATGTTGTTAGAAATGCTCAGCAGGTCATGCAGCATCTGTGAAGAAAATTCAGTTAAAGTTTTGGATGTGGTCACTCTTCCTCAGATACGTTAACTCTAATTTCTTTTCACACCTGCTGGACCTGCTGAGCTTTTCCAGAAACTTCTGTTTCTCTTCCTGGTTTACAGCATCTTCAGTTGGTTCGGTTTTCATATCATTTAAACTTGCCATCTCTCCTCTAGAATTTGTCATTTCCGCCTTGGGAAAAAGATTCACATTTGTTTGGTCTCCCCTACTCTGGCGGAAAAATATAAACCATGACTAGTCACCGTATCATTGCTCCCTCATAATTTTATAAAGTTCGATAAAACTACCTAAAGTGTGCAGTGCTGCAGGGAAATAGCCTCAGCCTATTCAGCCTCTCCCTATGGTTCAAATGTTCCAATAATGGCAACACCCTAGTAAACTTTTCTGAACTCGTGCAAATCTCCCAACATCTTTCCTGTAACAGGGAGACTGGATTTGAAGGCAGTCTGGGGATTCCAAAAGTGGCCGAGCCAATAAACTGTACAACCGAAACCTGATCTCCCAACTTCTATCCTCACTGCACGGCCCAATAACAGCTAGCATACAGCACACCACCTTCACCGACCTGTCTACCTTCAACCACACTTTCAAGGAACTATCAACCCACACTGCATGGTCTGTTTGTTTGTCAACACTTCCCAGGAACTTGCCATTAAGAGGTTGAGTCCTATTCTGGTAACATCTTTCTGAAATCAGGGAGACCACAATTGAATGCAGTATTCTAACACTGGCCTGACCAATGCCCTACTCAGCCACAACGTGACCGTCTAACCCCTATACTCAGTGACAGAATCCCTACAGTGTGGAAGCAGGCCTTTCGGCCCATGAGACCATACCAACCATCGGAACAGCATCCCACCCTAACTCTGTAACCTACCATTACCCAAAGCTAATCCAGCTAACCTGCATGGCTTTGGATTTGTGGAGGAAATTAAGAGCACCCAGAGGAAGTCCACACAGACACAGGGAGAATGTGCAAACACCACACAGACAGTGGAATCAAACCAGAATCCATCTATTGACCAGCGCATTCCATTAAAGGTCAGTGTCCCAAATGCCACATTCAGCACCTGATCTCCCTAAAACCCCACTTTTCAGGAACTATGCAGCTGTTCTGAGCCCTTCAGAGGGAAGTAAGGTGAGGAGGAGAAAACATGAACAGGGTTGAGTTGTAGATCTATAAAATAACTCTCCATCTTCCCCCTCTCTGTTCCCCCCGTCTCCCCTCACTCTGCTGTCTGGTTTTCCCCCCTCTCTGTCGGTCAGTCCTTTGTCGCCCCCCCCCCCCCCCACCACCTCGTTGCTCGCACTCCCCCATTGGTCTCTCCCACAATCTGTTGGTCTGTCCCCCCTCTGTCAGTCGCCCCCCTGTCGGTCGCACACCTGTCTCTTTCCCCACTCCGTCGGTCGCCCGCCCTCCCAACCGTCGGTCGCCCCCTCTGTATCCCCCCGTCTGTTCCCCTAGTCTCCAATCCCGCTTTCTGTCCCCATCCATTTCTGTGCCTCCCCTCTCTATCCCCTCTCTGTGCCCCCACCCATTTCTGCCCCAATCCTCTCGATCCACCCACCCATTCTCTGTCTACCCTCCCTCCCAGTCCCCTAGTTCTGTATTCCCCCCTCCGCAGGGAAAATATCTTGTCTATTTACCCTATCCAGGCCCGGCCTGATTTTAAAAATCTCTTTCAGGTCACCGTTCAGCCTCTCACGGTCCAGGGAAAACAGCCTATCCAACCCTGGCAACATCCTATAATTCTTTTCTGACCATTTTCAAGTTTGAGAACATCCATCTGATAGGAAGGACACCAGAATTGCATGGAATATTACAAAGTTGCCGAATCAATGTCCTGTACAGCCCCAATATGACCTCCCACCCCCTCTACTCAATGCTCTGACCAATAAAGACAAGCAGACAAACTGCCTCCTTCACTATTCTATCTACTTGCTTCTCTACTTTAAGGAACTGTGAACCTGCACTCCAAGGACTCTTTGTTTAGCAGCACTCCCCTGGAACTTACTATAAACTGTAAGTCCTGCTAAAGTTTGCTTTTCCAAAATGCAGCAGGTCGCATTTTTCTAAACTGAACTCCTCAGCCCATCACCCATCTGATCCAGATCCTCTTGTACTCTGAGGTAATCTTTTTCCGTGTCTACCACACCTCCCATTTTGGTATCATCCGCAAACTTATTTACAATACCTCTGATGTTCACATCCAAATCATGAATGTAAATGGCGAAAAGTAGTGGATCCAGCACCAATCCTTGTGACACTCCACTGGTCACAGGCCTCCAGCCTGAAAAGCCCCCTCTGCCTTCTACCTTCGGGCCAGTTCTGTACTCCATGCGATCTAACCTTGCTGACCAATCTCCCATGAGGAACCTTGTCGAACACGTTACTGAAGTCCATGTAGATCATGTCCATGCTCTGACCTCAGCAACCCTCTTTGTTACTTCTTCAACAAAACTGAGTCAAATTCATGAGACATGATTTCCCATGCACAACGCTGTTATTAATATCCAGGATTTAACTCTGTACATCGGGGTCTGCGTTACCCAGTTATAGGTGTTAATATTCGGGATGAAGTTCAAGTACACCAGCATTTTGTCAGTGACTGTGTATTGAGTCTTGTTAATGTCACCAACACAGTTGAGTTCCTTTTGAAAGCCAGTCCCCGTATCCCTTGCCCACCAGGAAATAGTGGCAGTGTCCTTACCTCTGGACCAGGAGGATCAGATTCAGAGTTGAGGAACAGCATCTTTGAAGAGGATGATTAGAAAACATGCCCAAGCCACCAGGCCATACTGTCTCCCAGCTGTCCCTGCCTCAGCCTCTAAACAGAACCTTCCTGTAGTTTCTCTCCTCTCAGACTCTTCCCATTGTCAGTTTGTCCAGGGTCCCATCCTGCTGCTGCACTGCTCCTGTCCCTCACTGACCTGTCCATCCCCCAGTGTCCTCCACATTCATTCATTGTTTACAATCTCATTACCCCAGTTCTCCAGCCCCACTCCTTCCCATCTATAGAGATGGCTCAGTGGTTAGCACTGCTGCCTCACAGCACCAGGTACCCGGTTTCGATTCCAGCCTCTGGCAACAGTCTGTGTGGAGTTTGTGCATTCTCCCCGTGTCTGAGCGGGTTTCCTCCTGGTTCTCCAGTTACCTCCCGCAATCCAAAGATGGGCAGGACAGGTGAATTGGCAATTCTAATTAGTTACATTACTCAGGGGTAAACATAGGATAGGATGGACTCAGAGTCAGACTCATTGATTTGGTTCTTAGTCCGCAGACAAGAGCTAGGAAACTGAATTCAAAGAGAGGAGAGAGTGTGAGAGAACTGGGTGGGGAGGAAAGGAGTGAGGAGGTTGGTTTGGTTTGGATTTCGGTTCACAGAAGAAAGAAATTGTTAGATTGAGAGTTAAAATTTTGGGAAACATGAAACTACAATATAATACTATAATTGCCTTATAAAGATCCATCCTGTGTTAATATGGTGAGTTGTTTTCTCAGTTGTAGGGTACTGAAAGGGTTGATTTGTGGATGAGAAATTCAAATTGAACTTCATGTTCAGATCTGATAGTTACTTGATCCGTGCCGATCTGAATATTCATTGGCCTTTTCATGTGGAAGGAAAGGTGTGTATTCTGTCCGTGGGCGAATATTCCAAATCTCAGTGTGACTGGAAAAAATACTGAGGTACAGCCAAATCCATGTTACTGTGGTGACTGTGGAGAAAGAGTTCGTTTGTTTTTGAAAATCTGAAAAATCATGGCATGTTTCCCAGGAACAATTAAGCCACAGCTTTGCTTTGTAGAAGGACAAGTCTTTAATTAACCATGCAACCAGAAAGACACAAGGATACCTGCACCATGGGAAACACGATGAAAACGGGATTGTTGTAAAGGAGTTCATTCTCGATCATGGACTGTAATCCATTGGCGTTGTCACGTCGGTTCCAGCGCCGTGGGGAAATACTGGAAATATGATGAATGCAGTGTAGGTTTCAGTTATTAAACTGTAAAAGGTGCAGAACAATTTAAAAGAATGTTGTCAGGGGTCTGAGTTATAGGGAGAGGTTGGACAAGCGAGGATTTTGTTTAGACCAGAGGAAACTGAGTGGGTACTGTTCTAGAAGTGTATAAGACGATGAGGGGCATGGATAAGGTGAATGCATTCAGTCTTTTTCCCGGGGAAATCGAGGACTGGAGAGCATCGGTTTAAGGTTAGTGGGGAAAGAATAAAAGGGAAGTTGAGGGGCAACTGTTTTGCACAGAGGGTGGTTTGTATATGAAATGAGCTGTCAGTGGAAGTGGTTGAGGTGGGTACACTGAAGGGAAACGGAGTAAACCCAGAAAGGGTGCAGAGTCGAACCAGGGATGGGAAGTGGTGGCATGGATGTGTTTACCAGTAACTCGATGAGAATGGGGGCGGGTACATTCGGGACAGCAGAGGCAGAATGGTGGGAGAGAGTAAGTGGGCTGGAGGGTTACAGCTTTTGGGGAAGAAAGGGGAAAAAGATTTCAAGAGAAGCTAGAATTGTCTACTCTGAATTTCTAATCTGTACATATGTTTATTCAGGGTGCTTAATGGTGAAGATTTTCAGACTGAAATCTCAAACTCCTGTGCAGATCGTGATTAAGTTAACCAGCATTTGAAGAAACAAAGATGGAGAATAACTTGGCCAAAATCCAGCAACACTCTCCCTCCCAGCATTGTTGGTCTGTCTGCGCTAAATGGACTGTGAATTGTACAAGACAGCAGCTCACTACCATCTTCTCCAGGGTAACTAGAGATGGGGGATAAATGCTGGCTGAGCCAGTGATGCCCATATCCTGGAAACGGTTTATATCTCTAGTTGCTGAAACCCCGTTGATGTTACTGCAGGATGATGAGGGATGCCGAGTGCATCCTCCAGGAGGCAGCACCATCACATTACCCCTGCCTACACTCACACAGTAACACCGCAACGTCACTGGTACAAAAGGCAGTGAAACCAAAGGAGGACTTAGATATAGTTCTTCGAGGTAAAGTCATGAAAGGGGATTGGAACACAGCAGGAACAGGAGACTGAGCTGGATGGTCACACGGTGGCACAGTGGTTAGCACTGCTGCCTCACAGCGCCAGGGACCTGGGTTCAATTTCCACCTCAGGCGACAGACTGTGTGGAGTTTGCATGTTCTCCCCGTGTCTGCATGGGTTTCCTCCGGGTGCTCCGGTTTCCTCCCACAGTCCAAAGATGTGCGGGTCAGGTGAATTGGCCATGCTAATTTGTCCGTAGTGTTAGGTAAGGGGTATATGTAGGGGTATGGGTGGGTTGCGCTTCGGCAGATCGGTGTGGACTTGTTGGGCCGAAGGGCCTGTTTCCACTCTGTAAGTAATCTAATCTGGTCAGCTGTTTCCCATTGAATGGTGGAGCAGGATTGAAAGGCTGAATGGTCTCCTCCTGCTACTATCTCTCAGGTATGTATATAGCCATGGAGCCCAGGTAGGAAGAAGTAGGCAGGGCAGGGATTCTCCAGGGGAATACACTTCCACATCCGGTTTCAGTGAGGGACGGTGTGATGGATTTTATTTAACATTTGTCTTTAACACAAGGTTTGTGAATTTGGTTTTAAAACATTGAATTTATTTATTCCACAATAAATAAAACTAAAAGAAAAGAAATGAAACTATCTGAATATAACAGTTTTTAAAATTTCAAACGCCCTGTAAAACAAAATCCTGTCTACTCCCGGACACCATCACTTTCCAGTTACTCAAGCTCCAGGGAAATATTCCCTCCCTGTCTGAACCTTTGGTTTGCTTTAACTGCTTTTCAGTTCTGGTTCTGTGAGCTGTGAAGTGTTCTTTATTCCCCATTTCTCTGACCCGGAAGTTTTATCACACCCAGCTGAGCGACCTTCCCACCATCAACATCATCACCCTCCATTACCCCATTTTGGTTCACATATAATCACCAGCAGTAAACCACCCATGTAACCAATTGAATATTTACAAACAACGCCCCTTACAGGCAAAGCAAACCATTACAAATGACAAAGTGGGAAGGGACCAAATCAACGTAGAGTTGGGGGTGAGGAGGCAGCGATGGAGATAAAGCTCTGTATTCATTGCAGTGCCCATCTCTATCTAAAGGCATCGGGAGAATTGATACACACTATGTGCTCCTTCTCCAAGGACACGCTGCTGTGTCGCCTTTATCCTCAATAATAGAATAGAATCCCGACAGTGTGGAAGGAGAGCATTGGCCCGTCAAACCGCACCAACTATCCAAAGAGCATCCCATCTGGAGCACTCCATCCCTGTAACACTGCATTTCCCATGACTGATCCACAGAGTCTGAACAATCCTGGACACTGTGGACAATTTAGCATGACTGATCCACCTAACCCACAAATCTTTGGACTGTTGGAGTAAACCAGAGCACCTGGAGGGGACCCACACTATCATGGGAAGAATGTGCAAACTCCACACAGGCTGTTGACCAAGGCTGGACTCCAACCTTGTACCTGGTGCTGTGAAGCAGCAGTGCTGTAGAGCAATTTAAATTTTTTAAAAAATGACCCCTGCTCATTGCTGTTTGTGGAGACTTATTGCCCATAGAGACATCCTGAGATTCAGAAAGAGACAATATGAATTCAGTCAACTCCTGCTGAGTTAATGTGATTAACAACAACATCAATACTCCAACAGTGTCATCAGACCTCGTACCTACTCTATCATTTACGATTTTTAACCCATGGGAAGTTTGTTACCAGCTTCGATGACAGCCATAATGCTCTGACCACTTTGACAGAGCCAGTGCTAGTCAGTTCTAATAGTTATCAGTAGATTGAATCTAAACAGGATGCCCCACAACAGGAAGTGCTCTGACTAAGTCAAGGTTATTTTCCTAAAACACTCACGTCTGGCAATACCATTGAAGATATTTTATACAGTAACCTTTCAGTCTCAATTGCAAGTTCCAGTCCATGAAGCAGCCAGTAACATGCCACAGTGAATTGAATTCTAACAGCAGCATTGCCCTGGTAGGAGAGATTGGGGAGCTTGAATCTGTCTTCTCTGGAGTATCTAAACATGAAACACTTTAAATGAACAAAAATCTTCAAGAGCTCGAGAGAATAGGTACAGGCAGGATGTGCTCCCTAGCTGGTGTGCCTGGAATGAAATAAGCACTAACTACGGTATCTTTACCCAGCATCCCCTTTAGCTGCATAAATGTTGAAGATTTATTTGCTGCTCTAATTCAACTCACTTGATCATTCCCATTTTTAACTGCTGTAATGTTGATGACTGTGCAAATATATAAAATTTAATTTAATCCATCCCAAAGCCTCTCTGTACCTGTATCTCACTTGTGTTCACCGAGACACTCATTCAATCTGACCTCTTTACAAATCCTGCTCTGATATTTCCTTAGAGGGCTCAGAATTAATTATTCACAGGATTGTTACTGTACAAAAGGAGGCTGATTGGCTGATCAGCTCTCCAAAGGATCACCTCACTGAATGCCATTCTTCTCCCTTTAACCCATAAACATTCCAATAACACCAGCGAGTTCACAACTAACTACAGCGATTGGATTTGTTTTGTTAGCTCATGGGATCACGGCATCCCATTAAACACCCAAGTTGCAACATGCCATCCTGACTCATGTAATCAGTTCCCTGACCAATAAAGGCAAGCATGCCATTTGCCTTCCTGACCACCCTATCTACTTGCATGGTCACTTTCAGGGAGCCATGGTCTTGAACGCCAAAATCCCTTTGAACAACAAAGCTGTTCAGGGTCCTGCCATTACCTACTTTTCCTTAATATTTGAACTCCCAAAGTGAAACACCTCACAGTTGTATGGATTAAACATTTCCTTTAATTTTTAAAGGAGATGGTTCAGAGTCAACCCCATTATTCAGGGTCTGGATTCACATGTCGGCTGGACCAGGTCAGAATTAACACAGTTTCCCAGACCCAATGACATGAAGAGTTGTTTTCTGGCCTATTATCCTATTTTTGAAATGATAATGAATAATGTTTGCAGTTGAATTAAAAGTGAAAACCCAAAATGGGTTTTATTCTGATTGAGCACGTCCTCCTGTTTTCCCAGTTGTTATTGACAATCTCATTCCCCCCGCACCAGAACCTGTTCCAGAGAGGGTTACAGAAACAGCAGAATGGTCAGCTGCAGCTGGTCACCTGACCGGTCACTGGACCCAAAGGTTCACTCTCCACAGATGCTGCCAGACCTCCTGAAAATTTCCAGCAATGTCTGGTTTTGTTTCAGATTTCCCAGCATTTGCAGATGGTTAGTTGTTCAATATTCATCTTGTGTGTTGCAGAGGAGTTTATTGATGAGTTTGGAGAGTTTTGAAAATGGCAAGTTAGGCCACAAATTAGCCATGATCTATTGAATGTCAGAGCAGGGTTGAAGGGCTGAATGGCCTCCTCCTGTTCCAATGAAAGTTGTCCATCTGCAGCTTGTGGTAACATTTCCCCTCACTGCTCACTTCACCTCCATGTCACACACACTGTTACTGACTGAACACACCTCCTGTGTTTGCACCAAACCTGTTAATGTTCAGTGGCTCCCTCTCCTGCCGCCTGGGTTTAACTCTCATCATGGAATGCTGTCTCATATTACTGCGGGAATACTCACAAGGACTAATCCTGGAGTCTGTATCCCCTGGGATCCACAATTACCGTTTATTTCCTTCTTCCTATTTCATTCTGGCTATTGAACTCTCGGTTTCAATCCATTCTCCTGTCATGCTTTTCAACATGTCCATGTGGGTGGACTAGAGGCAGCTGGGATTTAATGAAGGGAAGTGGGGATTAGGCGGAAGCACGAGGAGAGGTGACAGCAAAGACAGTTTGTTGTGGGGAGACAGATTCAATCAGGGATTTGGAAAAACACACAGACACTGACTGAGCTGTCCATCTGATTGTTAACTCAGACAAAAAGACAGAAAGAAAGAGGCACATTTAGATCGCACCTTTGATGACCTGGGACAATGAAACATGCTTCAAACTCAATGATTTCAACCTCAAATCTCTGAAAATGCAGACACAAAGCTTCCTACTTGTACCAGGCTGTCTCTCCAGCGTCCTTTATTTCTTGAGTAAAGAGGTTTAAGCTGTGTACCCGTTCCTGGTAATTGTAACCTCTGTGTCCTTGTAAGATGTATGACTGAATCTTTATTTTCCTGTTCCCTGTGAGCGACATCAGCAGCAGAAACAGGTCCTGACCTGTGCAGGTTTCGGTTGGAGTATTTGTATTGACAAATTCATTCTCACCCTCACATACAGTGTGAAATTGCTGAAAACCAGAAGGAAAGGATTGAGCGAGAACCAACAGAAACACAAAAGCAGTGTGTGGACCTGAGCTGAATGAACCTGGCATGAGGAAAACGTGGCGACAATCACAACTAGATAGAATCACAGAATCCCTGAGGCGCACAAAGAAACTATTCGATCCATCGAGTCTGCAATGACCCTACCTCCATAACCCCACATTTACCATGGTTAGCCCAACCCACCTAACCTACACACTACAGGCCATGTTAGCACGGCCAATCCAGCAAACCTGCACATCTGTAGGAGGGTCACATATTATGTCTAAGTGCTCAGGATTGTGGATGAAGGCTCACAGATATTTGACTCTGACACAAATGCTCTTTTTTTTTCAAAATAAAATCTGGGGGAAACTGCAAACGGAATGATTTCTGATTATCTCATGAGGGAGAGAATTCAAAACTCGTGCCATTGACCCAGGGGGCGCAGTGAAAGTTACAGAGGTCTGGGAACCATCAGAAATGTAACAGGTTGTGAGCAAGGTGGGAGTGAGACAAGGACAAAAAGACAGTCTGTCACATGGGGGAAGGCAGGAGAGATTAAACAGCAGAAATGGTAGTCCCTCAAGGCCACGGAGAATGGAGTTAGGGCTGGGAAAGAAACCAGGAAACAAGGTGTGCAGCTGTCAAAGAAATACATTGGAAAAAAACAGATTATAACAACATAGAGGGCAGAGTTCACAGTCTGAAATTGTTGCTGTCATTGGTGAGTACAGAACGCTGTAAAACCTGGATCGTTCTATTACAGCCAACATATACAGGATGGACCAAGTAGCCTCGATCTGTGCTGTAACTTACTGACAAATTTAGTCTGACGTTTGGAATTCAGGTCGGATGATATTCATAAATTCTCAAATTGGACTTGAGTTTAATATTCTGGAGAAATGTCAAATAAATCGCAACGATCCCATTCTGCAGACTTTAGTCCTCAGCCCTGCATGTTCCAGCATTTCAGTTACATCCATGTCCTTTTATTCTAATGTGATGCTGGCTACTGCCTCTACCAGCCCATCAGTGAGTTCCTGCCCCCCACCATCCACTCCCCTTCTTTCTGAGAATTAGTTTCAATCTAAAACCTCCAGTTTCTGACCTCTCTGTTAATGAATAGCTCCTTCCTATTCACTCGATCTGGATTCCTCAGCATCTTATCACTTCAATTAAATCTCAGCTCATCCTCCTCTGAAGACATCCCCAACTTATCCAACCTTTCCTCAGAGCAGACATTCTCCAATCATGGAAACATTCTGATCAATCTCCTCTGTACCCTCTCTGGTGAGAACACATCAACGTGGGGACTCGGAGTGAGTGCAGTACCTTAATCATGGATTAACTTGTGTTCCTGACATTTCCAGTGTCACCTCCGTGTTCTTGTGGTTGTCGCTGATACAAGAAGTGTTCTGGTTTTCCCACATGGAACTGGATGTGCACTCCATGGGGCTGGGATTCCCTACCATTTGTTAACTAATCCTAAATTAACTTCAGATTAAAACAAGATTATCACTTACCCAACAATCAACTTCTTTCATTATTCTCAAGTTACTTTTTTAAAATTATTACTATCTAAACACAACAGGCTTTAATTTGCTGAACAAGTATTCAGGTATCTTCTCTGTTAGAATTACTTGAAGATTATTATCTTCAGCTACATTTGGTGAATTGAACACTGATTGTAAATATATGAATATCAAATGGATTTGAGTTTGATGATAATTAATTTAGTCTGACATTCGTGTTGATTAATATCAATATAAACAGCAATGAGGTTGATTCATACCTGCCCTCTGGGCAATTAGGGATGGGCAGGAAATGCTGCCGGGCCAGCGATACCCTCATCCTGTGAATGAATAAAGGAAAATAAAAGTCTCTACCCAGTGTGAATGTATACATGTTCCACAATGCTGTGAACATTCCCAAAGCTAAGTTCTCTATACGCAAAATAACTTTATGAACTGCCAATACCATTGTTCATTACTTGGTGTGAAAAGAGAAAAAAAGTCCTTCAAGTTGTGTTTATGAGTAAATTCATTGGTGTCTCAGCAGGATGGCTGCCTGAGTGAATCCCTTACCCTCCTCTCCCCCCCCCCCCCCCCCCCCCCCCCCCCCACACACACACACACACAGCAGGTGAAAAGCTTCTCCCCTGTCTGACTGGTTTGGCCCGTTTCCAGGTGGGAATGGGTAAAGAATTCCCTTCTGGCATTCCCCACATTTCCAGAGTCTGTCCCTAGTGTGGCTGCACTAGTGTTTTGATTTCAGATAAGTGCTGGCAGACTGTTTTACACACCATTACGCACCCCACCTACCGCCCCCTCCCTTCCCCCCCCTCCCAGAACCCAGTATAAGGCAGTAAAACTTTATCTCCGGCTGAGGAAGGACAGCCTGTGTTAGACTGAGCAGGAACACTGAGCATATTTACCTCAATGACAACTTAATCGGTGACCAGAGCAAGTTAAGCAAGTCCACATAAAATGCATTATAGCACAGAGAGAGGCCCATCAAATCCAAGCTGGCTCTCTGTAGCAGAATCCAATATTCTCATTCCCCATACGTCCCCCAAACTCTGCAATTTTATTTCCCTCGGATCTGATCTAATTGTTTTTATCAATCATTCATCTTCTCTGCTTGCACTACCATAATAGGCAGCATGTTCTGCATATTTCCAGCCAATACAGTCAGCAGAAACACTTGCTCATCTCCCGCTGTATCAAAACTTTACATCTGATCTTAATTCTTGTGCGATCACCTATTGAATACAGATATTTTTTGTCTGCTATATCTAGGTGTGTTATAATCTTATATAGCTCTATCAAAAATATATTCAACTTGTTCAATTCAAAGAAAATACAAATTTCTTCAAATCAATTCACTGAGTGCATTTTCTTCATCAGTGAACCACACCAGTAAGTCTGTACTCCACACTCTGAAGATCACTCATATCATTCAATATTGATGTCTAATTTGTTCCACAAATCCAGCCGAGACTAGTTTTCTGCACGACAGCAGTAGTTTTATTATTGGACAGCTGGCGGGAGTTTCAAAATGTCTCTAAAGTAGCCGAGTGTCATCTTGCAGAGACTGTTCTTCATGAATCTCTGCCTTACCCACAGAGACAGTATATTTAATAGGAATTAGACAAAGACATATCAGTCACATGGGCTATTGCCATTACCTAGTTTAAAGCAGGTAATTATGACCTTACAAAGCTTGATGAATGGCGATGTCCTGTGATAAAGTGTGAATGGATTACAGAAACTGATTATCGTATTGTTCATGATTATGTGTTGATGGGAAGAGATTAAGGCAGAAGGGTTCTTCCTTCAGTAAATGGGGGATTCACTTACCTATGCTCATATGGAGAGGAGGTAAGACAATGGGAGCGGGAGGCAGTTTAACAGGGTTGTGCCCAGGGCTCTCAGTCTTGTCTGGAAAGGGCAAATTCCTCTGTCTGGGGTTACGGGGGAATCCACATGTGTGGCTGCAATGCGTTCTATTTTGAAGGTACAGTCCGCCTCCTCCTACTGAGGTGTTCTGTCTGTATTGTAAGAGTACAGGCCTCGTACTGTTACAATGCAGCAGTAAGGCTTTTGGCAGGAGAATGTTTAACCCTTGAGTCGCCAATGCATCCTGAAAGAAAGCAAAGTATGGAACTGGCCCCTCTGTGGTATTTTAAATTCCCCATTCTGACCAGGAATCTGGTGACCAGAATTGGATGCAATGATTGACTGTGACCTAACTAGAGCTTTGTCAATGGTCAGCATCTATTCCATGAGTTTGTTATCATTCCCTCTATTAATGAAGCCCAGTATCCTATACGTTTACTCAAAACACTTTATGTTCTCTCTCCTTAAATGATTTGTACACATTGTCCCCCATCCTGCTGTCCTGCTCCCTGTGTCTGTTCCAATCAAATATATATTCCCTTTCTACACTGCTTCTCTCAAAATGCATCAACTTACTATGTGTTCTAATGAAGAGACATATTCCACTCAAAATATTATCTCTTGCTCGACACATTCTACATGCCCTGGAAAACAGAACAGGACAGCACTGGGATAATCGGCCCACTATGTCTGTACGGATCATGATACCATTCCAAACTAATTCCATCTGCCTGTATATGGTCCATATCCCTGCCAACCCATGTCTGCTTATGTGTCTGCCCAAATGCCTCTTAAACATTGTGATTGTTTCTGCTTTTACCAACTCTCAGGCAAGTACATTCTAGTCACTGACCACCTCCTGGAGAAGAAACTTGCCCGACATAACTGCCTTTAAACCTGCACAGACATTGTTGGAAATGCTCAGCAGGTCATGCAGCATCTGTGAAGAAAAATCAGTTAATGATTCGGGTCTGGTCACCCTTCCTCAGAAACGTTATCGCTGATTTCTCTTCACAGATGCTGGTAGGCCTGCTGAACTTTTCACAAAAATGTTTTTGTTTCTGGTTTACAGCATCTGCAGTTGTTTTGGTTTTCATTTCCTTTAAACGTCCCCCCTCTCTCCTTAAACCTACGGCCTCTAGAATTTGTCATTTCCACCTTGGAAAAAGAGTCAGATTATTCCCTCTGTGCCTCTTGGTTCACCCCGCAGCCACTGACTTTCTAGTGACAGCAATCCAAGATGTTCCAACCTCTCCCAATCCAGACAACATCCTGGTAAACCTGTTTTCAACCTCTCCAAAGCCTCCACATCCTCCTTATGTGGTGATCAAAACAGCACACAATACCCCAAAGGTGGCCTGATTACAGTTTTATAATCACTCCTCTGACAGAAGGCAAGCCTGCCATCCACCTCCTTCACCACTTTCAGGGAGCTGTGAACGTGCACCTGAAGATCCCTCTGTATATCAATGCTGCTCAGGGCCCTTCCGCTTAGTGTATACATTCCTCTTGCAATGTGCCTCCCAAAATGCATCACCACACATTTGTCCAAATCAGATATATCTGTATTTTCTCCGTATAACCTTCTCACTGATCTTTCTTGCTGTGTCCTTTGACAACATTCTTCACTGTTCACAGCTTCATCAATTGTACCATCTACAAACTTGCTAATTCAGTTGTTTACATTTTCTTGCTAATCACTGATATATGTTGCAGACAACAGATGTCCCAGTTCTGATCCTTGTGGAACAGATGCACTGGCCACAGACCTCCAGCCAGCAACATGTCCCTGCACAACTGTTGCTGGGAGAAGTATCAAAGAGGAGCCTGAGTTTAGCAGCGCGGTGACCTTTATACAACGCTCCTCATTTAAGCATGATGGGAGAGCTCCCTCTCGAGAACTCTGTGGCTTCCCCAGCCAAGTACAGCTGGGTTTCCTTCATGCTTTCCGGTAATATTTTCACTCGACCCGATCTCCTGGGTTTGGAATGTCAGCTCGGATATTTCTGTGCTCCCTTTCCCAGTTTCTGATTCGCTGTCCCTCTGCAACTTCCCCTCTCAGCTCATGCAGTTGCTTTGCCAGTGCATTCAAGAATTGTTTGACCCTATCCTTGCCATTGGACATCTCGGGCACTCCCAATGCCACACCCTGTGGCACCTGCGTAGTCCGTCCGGTCACTAATACAAAGGGGGACTGCCTTGTTCCCTTTGCTGGGGTTGATGTTAATTTAATTAGGATGGTGGGGAGTACTCTAACCCATCTCTGCCTGTCTCTGGGAGGGCCTTAGTCAGACTAGCTTTCAGTGTCTGCTTCATTCCTTCTGCTGTACCTGAGCTCTGGGGGTGGGATGGGAGATGGGGTTTCTGTTCAGTACCAAACAGGCCACAGAGCTGTTTAACTACGTTCCCTGTAACATGTGTCCCTTGGTCAAAATCTGCAGGGGAATGCTTCCACCCACTGCGTAAACCTGTTTATTAAGACACAGCAAGATTTCCTTCCCTGGGATTGGGATGGGTGTCTGTGTCAAATCCATCTGTAATTGTTTCCATGGGCCCCTGGGTCCCTGCTGCTGCCTCCATTTGATCCTGATTGCTTTCACTGGCTCACACTGTAAACACACTACACACCTTCGACAAAACCTTGCTGTATTTCTCCCTGTTCCAGGCCTCCCCTTGTAGTGGAGCATCTGATATTGCATTGTATCCTGCTAAATATGGGCTGACCCATGATATGGTTTTAATAATGTTTGCCTTATACAGTGTGGTGGCACTGCTGGATCATCCAGACTCTGTCTTGTCCTATGACTGCCCCACCTTTTTCCCATTCCTCTTTCTCCTGTTGTGGGACTGTTTCTGGGAATATCTTTAAACCTTCCTCTCTCACTTCTGCAGCTCCTGCACTGCCATCTCCTCAAATGTCTGCACTGTTTCAGTCAGTATTTTACCTGCCTTATCCACATACTCACTGCCCTGTTGGTGTGGGGTTTCTACTTCCCTGTGAGCTCTAATCTTTATTATTGTTGCTTCATTGGGAAAGGTAGCTGCTTCCACTAACTCTCTGACCGGTTCCTCATGCTCTATGTGGCCCCCAGACAGGGTGATGTACCCTCACCGAGCCCAGACCAACACATGGTCATGAACAATACCAAAGGCATGCTGACTGTCTGTGTATATGCTGACTCCCTGACCCCTGGCTAATGTCCGTGCTTCTGTCAGGGCTTGTGATGGTTCTGCCAATCCTGGCCTCCACAAAAGGCCTCCAATAATTAAACAATCTAAAGTTTGCCTTACCCTTTCGCGATGTGCAGATGGATAGTTTTAAAATCATGGTCTTTTGTTCCAATGGGACTATCCCCTCTGCCTTCCTGATTTGATCTCCCTGATATGATGTCCCAGGTACGCCTCTCCCTACCTTCCCAGTTGCACTCTCTGTGGGTTAATTTTAAGCCCGGCCTGCCTGAACTGTCACAATACTATGTTTAATATTTGGATATGTTCTTTCTCACCAACTGAGGTAATGAGGTGTTGGTAAGATTAAATAGACTAACTCCATCAGCCATACATCGGTGGGATATACTGGAATATTATGGGATCCCTGAGATAACTGGATCCAGGTCTACTGTTTTCCTTTGATAGTAAACATCAGCTTATTCTACCATTATGGATCAGACCCCATTCACAATATCAAGGGCTGAGACTATATCCTGTTGCGATTTCAATCCATTAAATACAGTGGTGTGGTTTGCTACTGTAGGATACTCTTTAGAGGCGGATTTACTGAGGGAGGTATAATCAATAGTGAGGTGGGATGAGCCGTCTGGATTCAGTGAATTAGTCTGGGATACTGTCGGTCTGACTGTTCCCTGCTTCTCTCAATCTGTTACTGTCACAATGACTGCCTCCTCAGCCCCAGCTTTATGGGATCCTGTGTGTGTGGGGAGTGAGAGGGCCCTCGATCTTTACAGGATCCACAGATAATAATGCACATTCCTGTTTGAGTTCCCCACACTGCTGTTTGGGTCCTAGCTATAACTCCCCAGATTCCCTGACTGTTCCAGTCTCCCTGCAATGCAACTACTCTGAAGATGTCGCCTCTCCATTGCTTCCTGTCTCAGGCCTGTCCAGGTTGTTCCCATATTACAGTTCAGGTCTCTACATCAATAGTTGCTCCGAACTGTTCTAAAATGGCAACTCCCAGAATGGTCCCTTCCTCAGTTTCACACTCCCATATCTGAGTATATTTTGCCATATCGGTGATCTGCATCGGATTATTTTATCCAGCTTCCTCGATTCCCTCTCCAAATGCTCTCATTTTAGTAATTGAGAGGGTGGGGGCAAATCCATATTGGTAACTGATATAGCTGCTCCTGTATTAATATTTATTAATACATCAAACACAGCATCAATAAATATTCATGGGCTCTGCATGTGCCTACGTGAGCACATGCCACACACAATGTGAACATCTATCTTCCTCTCTCTGCCTCCGTTCCTTGGCTATGTGCCCTTTCCTGCTTCCCTTGTAACATTGTGGGTCTGATTACCCTCCCTGTATTGAATCTATTCTGCTGTGTTTCTGCGTTTGCCTCAGCTCTCATGACCAATTCAGCATTTGGTTAGAATTATCTCCCACTGGGAGTCCCATGTTTATAATTACAGTTAAATGGGGTCCCATGTCATCTTTTAAACACATCAAACCTATTTCATCATCACACTTTGGGGTTTGGTAATCCCCCGTGTTCCTTACACACCTCAGGCTTCCTCTCTGTATGATTCTTGATATTACCCTTGGCTCCATGAGTCACCAAGGTTATTTTAGACCATTCAGCCTGTCCCCTCCCCAGTGTGTCCCTGCAATATCTGTAAATGCCTGGAGGCACTGGTCAGCTGTGCACTGGGGGGAACCGGCTCACACCCTCACCCTCTCATTGCAGGGACAGCTTCTGATGTACACGTCAGGGTATCTTGGCCTGAGAGATCTTGGCTGACACCATCATCGGTGAGACTGTGTACCTCAATTAATTCATCCATATTGTCTCAATAAGGCCCATTAATACCATTTCTCTATCAGGCTGGGTGTTCATTCACCAACACCTGTCGTTCAGCCGGGTAAACGGTTCAGGTTTGGTTTCTGTCAGTTCCCTTTGTTGCTCCCTACTGTCTAGCCACGTTGAGCTTTGATGCCGAGCGGTGCCATGGACACGGCCTTCTGGGCCTTACAGGGCAGTGGGTCATCCCACCCATTGCCGTCCCTCTGTCCATACGTGGGCGCTTCACCATCTAACCTGTTCTACCCAGTGTCACCATCCTCACTGCCTTCTGAGGAGAGCGGGGCACTAGGTACATCCCCCACTGTGACTGCCAGCTGGCCCTTTGGCTTTAAGGCCTCACGTCTGAGAGGCACCACCTTCACTTGTTCCTGTTCCCCATAATAATGGAACACATTCTGTCCTTCCAGGAATAACACAGAACAAAATGTGAATTTGGTTTTACTTGAAATATTTATAACTTGACATTCACTTTACAGATCTATAGAGGTGAGAATTGTACTGTGATTATTTAAGTGAATTTAACATGATCATACAGTGAAAATAACTCTTAACGTCAACGACAATGAATGAACTGAATAATATGTGATCATTTGTACCAGTTCTTGCAATGAAAATTTGATTTTATTTTAATGCTTGTCACCCATTACACCATGGGCATTGTTATTAGGGAATAAAGTAATGGAAGGATATCAGAGAAAATCAATAGACTTTAATTTTAGCTTCACTGCAATAATGAACCAAAACAATATTTGGAAATATGGTTAAACTACATAACAAAGTTTCCAGTGTCATTATTGACATGAAAACTATTTTAGTTTGCAAGTTGTTTGGCTCTAAGAATAACTGGAAATGAAATGTGATTATGAATTGACCATTTAAAATGTACTTTGAAGAGAATAATTAGATATATTTTTGGAGGAAATTAGGGATTAATAGTTTAAAAATGTTTGGAGGTTGACTGGGATTATTTGATTGAGAGAGTCTGCATGATTATAAAGACTAATTCACCTTTTTCATTGCATTGTTGGTTTCACTAGAATCTGTTGTGGTCTAAGCTCTTGTTGTGTGCAATGGACTGTCACTAATAGCTTCATTAACCTGCGAGTCTCAGATCAGGTTTCCTTTGTCTGTAAGTCAGTCTGTAAGTGTGCGACACACCTGCTTTTCTGAGGGAAACAGAGACTCTTTTCAAAGGAAATAAGTGGCAGTTCACACACCAGAGGCAGGGAAGTGTTTTTCTGAAGAATTTCATTGTCTATCTATAAACCGATGGTATCTGTGTTTGTCAGTTTGTGGAGAATTTAGCCCCTTTGTTCTGAGCTGTTTTATACAAGCAGTTGTTTCATTATGTCTTTGCCAAGAATGTTGTTTACTTTCCCCTTTTACTGTGATTGTGCAGGTTAGAATATTCTGTGAATCAATAATGTTCAATAACTGAACATTGAATAGTTTAGACTCTAACAGAGCAGTTGCCTTGTTTTCAGCTAATTATTCATTTTTTTTATTTCCTGGTTGTGTTGAATGTTACAGAAACAGGCTCTGAGCAATGTTTCCATTCACTTGTGTTGGAGTCACTGACAGCCACGTGGTCAGTCAGTTTCAGGCTGATGGATCAGTTTCTCTGTCCTATTAGATGGTGGTCACTTGCTCAGTTTCCGATGGCTCACCTCAGCGTCAGTCCATCAGCTGCTGAAACCCTGCATCCAGCATTTGTTCCCTCTCACCATGACTATTCCAATACAGTCCCAGCTTGTCTCCCACATTCTACCTCCATTACCTCATGGTCACCTCAGATTCTACTGTCTGTGTCCTTGCAGCAAGTTGTGTCAGATACCTACCTCAGTTTTAAGCTGATCTACATTATGTTCATGAAGAAAATTTCAAAATTTGGTTCACTGCTTTTAAACCTACCCGTGCCTTCACCCTGTCCTCCCTGTGTAGTTCCACACCTCCCTGGGGTATCTGCACTTATCCAATTCCAGCTGTGTGAGGGTTTCTTACTTTGTTCTCCTCCCTGTTTGTGGCTTTAGTTTCAGTTGCCTTGAACCTAAACTTGGTCATTCTCTTCCCCCATTCCCTTCAACACTCCTTAATTCTCGCAGTTTGATCAAGGTTTTGGTTTCCACCCTTTGTAGCTCGGTAACAGTCCTGTGGTATCATTGCTGAACTGTTAATGCAGAGACCCAGAGAATATTCTGGATTCGAATCCCACCACGGCAGATGTGGAACTTCAATTTAATAATCATCTAGCAATATGAGTCTATTGATGAAATTATTCTCCATTGTCAGGAAAAACCCATCTGGGTCACTGATGTCCTTTAGGGAAGGAAACTGCCATCCTTACCTGGTCTGGCCTACATGTGACTCCTGACCCACAGCAATGTGGTTGGCCCTTACCTGCCCTCTGGGTAATAATGCTGCCCTCAGCCAGTGGCACCTACATCCCAGTGAATGAATTTTAAACAAAGATCTCATTCCTTGGATCATGTGAGAGAGAAGCAGAAGGTGACCATTCGGCCCCTCGAGCCCAACCATTCAATAAAGCCAGGCCTGATCTGTTAGTGATTTGTCTTCCATCTCCCCTCAACGTCCCTTCACAAGAATCTATCAACTTGTGTCTTAAAAATACTCAGTGAGCCCACCTTCTGTGGCAGAGAGTTCCAAATTTGCACAGCCCTCTGATGGGAAACAAATATCATCATCGCTGTCCTGAAAGGGTGAACCCAATTTTAAAGCAGTTCCCTCTAGTTCAGGAATGACCCACAAGTGGAAACATCCTTTCCACATCCACCTTATCAAACCATTCAGGATGTTAGATACTTCAGTCATGTCACCCCTCACTCTTCCAAACTCTAACTGTAACAAACCTATCCTGTCCAACCGATCCACATTTTATTTCGGTCACTCCGGGTGTGAGTGGGGTTGAAATGTTGTGTTATGTTTATTATGCAGTGAATGTGTTGCTTCACTGTGTGGGGTCTAAGAGTCAACATGAGCCATACTAGCTTCCCTGTCTCACTGTATTACATATATCTTACATCACTGTCGTGTTTCCATCCCTCCCTACCTCATCGAACTAAAAAGAATGACAAAGATCGAGAAAAGTTGTTAGAAAATTTGTTGTTGCATAAAAGGTATTTGATCTGTTTGTAGAGATTGCATTGTGATTGTAGTAACCAGTTAATTAAAAGTTACTGACAAAATATTTTATGAGGATCTACTGTTGGTGGTGGAAATGCTGCTGGTTCATATAAGAGAGGGCTAGGGTGAATACTGTACTTGGTTTTGATGAGAAAGTTGAGCAAGGTCAGATTCTTTTATCCTTTTCAATAAGGGGCAGAGATTGCAGCTAGGACAGTGTGGAGCTGGTTTGATCTTGTAGACATTTTAAAAATATTTATTTGATGTGATGTGGGTGTCACTGGCTGGGCCCAGCATTTATTGCCCATCCCTAGTTGCCCTTGAGAAATTGGTGGTGAGCTGTCTTCTTGAGCCGCTGCAGTCTACCTGCTGTGGGTATACAGCACAATACCTTTGGGGTGGGTATTTCCAGGATTTTGACCCAGCGACAGTGAAGGAACAGCTATATATTTCCAATTCAGGGTGATTAGTACCTTATCGGGGAACTTGAAGATAGTTGTCTTTCCATCTAGCTGCTGCCCTTGTCCTTCTCGATGGAAGTGGCCATGGGTTTGAAAGGTGCTGGTTAGTGAATTCCTGCAGTGCATCTTGTAGATAGTATACACTGCTGCTACGGAGCATCAGTGGTGGTGGTGGGGGGGTGGTGGTGGATACTTGTGGATGCTGTGCCAATCAAGCCGGCTGCTTTGTTCCGGATGGTATCAAGTTTCTTGAGTGTTGTTAGGGCAGCACTATCCAGGCAAGTGGGGAGTATTCCATCACACTCCTGAGTAGTGTCTGGTGGATGTTGGACAGGCTTTCAGGAGACAGCAGTTGAATTACTCTTGTAGCCACCGTGTTTATGTGCTGAGACCAATTCAGTTTCTGATCAATGATTATTCCCAGGATGTTGATCGTGGGTGTTCAATGATGGCAACGCCAGCGAATGTCAAGGGATGGTGGTTAGATTATTTCTTATACGTGATGGTCATTGCCTGCATTTGTGTGGAATGTATGTTACTTGCCCCTTGTCAGCCCAAACCTGGATATTGTCCAGATCTTGTTGTACTTGGACTTGGACTGCTTCAGGACCTGCGGAGGGAATTAATTATTAACGTTCAATAACCATGGAATTATGCAAATTCCTTTTTCTATCAAATGTCATGGACTGTATCTTGTGGTCACTCTGATATTCACTTTGGTTATCTCCTTACTCTCTTCCTGATTCAGACACAAATGTTGGATCATCGATCAGGATAAAATTGCATCAATTTCTCCTTCTTCACGGTGCACTGATAGATTTTGAAAATCTAAGTGTTGCTAACATCTAATTATTGTTCCGTTCAGTCGGGGGTATATTTATGCTCAGTAAATGCAATAATGGCTCAGTACATGAAGTAATGTGAAGATATGGCAGTGTACAAACTCACAATGATTGTGAATATCAATTTTTATTTTAACCATATAAACACAGTTGAATTGTTTTAATTATATTTGACTTCAGTGCTCACATTCATTGTATTTCTGATCACAATAAGAGTGAACTATTTCTTGTGACAAAATTATTTAAAATTCATGTCACTTTTTTATGGACGCAAAATCGAATCAACACCCGTTTGTTCTCTCCTTTACCCATCGCAGTCAAGTTTGAATTGTACTATGCTAGCTTGATACAGCACGGAAACAGGCCATTCAGGCAGCCCGGCCAGGTTCCCTAAACTAAACTAGCCCCATTTTCCTGTGTTTGTTCCATATCCTTCTGGACGTTTTCTATCCATGTAACTGTCCAAAAGTCTTTTAGATGTTATAATTGTACCAGCCAACGCCTTTCCTCTCACATCCCATTCCATGTGAGCCAAACACACTTTGTGAAAAAAGTTGCCCCTCAGATCCCTTTTAAATCTTTCCTCCTTACCTTAAATGTAATTTACACTGTAGAATCTTTATGACTGCAAAGTTATTAAAAGTTGAGAGGTACTTAGAAGCAGCATAATAACATTCATAGTTTAGTCAGTGAACGGAAGCAAATAAATTCAAGATATTGTGAACATTACAATGAACAACCGATACAAGTTGAGAAAATGTTGGATTGAAAAATAATTCAGTAGACACTTAGATATTTTCTAATCAACTCTGATGTGCTTTGACACATCTCTGTTGAAGTTTAGAATTGAATCCATACCTCCTGGTCTTTCAGTACAGACATTACCAGAGCCCTACGTAATGTTCCTATGCAAGAAGGGCAGGACTATAATCACATACTTACGGTGATAACTCATAGGGAAAACTGCTCAAACATTTATTGTGATAATCAGACTGGGTTGTATTCGACAATTCCAGTGTGTAATGGACTGATAAAAGGAATTAGTAATTCATAAAAATGTTGGAACGAAGCGACAATGATCTTAAACAAATATAAATCTCATGATAATCAAGTAATTAAATATCTTTGAAGCAGTCATTTATGTACTCAAAATTAAACTGCTTTGTAATGCTCATGACTTGGAAGTAAAGCATTAGTCATTCAATGTGACTATTAATCGAAAGATAATTTCCCTCATTTTCACAAAATTGTGATTTCTAAGAATTCAAGATTTATTGTAAAAGAATAGAGCAAACATTTGTTAATTCTGGTTTGTATACACAAGAAACACGTGAAATTAATACAATGTTTAACATGAAAAATACTTAGCTCTTATTGTAATAATTAGAAATATAGAAATGTTAGCATTGAAATGAAATACAATTAATACAAGGACGCAAAAAACTGTGGATACTGGAAATCAGACACAAAAATAGCTGATAACAAATTTAAGAATGATGAGAAACCCTTACTGCAATGTAATTGTACAATATGTTGGAAAGAACTGAAATATTGATGTGAAAACTAGTTAGTCATCTCTTAATTGATAAGACTGATTAATGATCATTTAATTAAAATGAGAATTCAAATGAAAGAGAATGAGATAGTTACTATGAGTGTTGGGTGAGAAAACTTTGCTTGATTGCAGGTGTGTTGACCTGAAACGAGTGTAAATATTTCATCATGATACTGGCACTAAGAAATAATAGATTCAACTCTCATGATGGTGTGATAATTGAAATTACAATTAAAGAATAATTAATGTTGGAACTAAACACTTAAAACGATTCAATATTTTCACAGCAGTTTGTACTAGATATTCAATAAGATCAGTAAACTGAGAATTAAAATATTGGGTTAATTTCAAAACAAAAATCACACCTTCAGAGATTATTCATCAGAATAGTTTTGTCATTGAAAGAAACCTCATTTATTCAAGAATTCTGCATTTTCCTCATTTTCTGTCTTTTTCCCACAGGGATCTGCACTGGAACCCTTCTGTTTGCGGGACAAATATATATAAGTTACATGGATTAAAATCTAATTTGGTGAGTTAATAAGTTTGCAGATGATACAAAGTTCAGTGCAGTTGTGGATAATGTAGAGGGTTGTCAAAGAATATAGCAGGAAAAGATAAATTGCAGATATGGGCAGAGAAATTAAAGGCAAAGTTTAATCCATACAACAGTGAGGTGTTTCACTTTGGGAGCTCAAATATTAAGGAAAAGTAGGTAATGGCAGGACCCTGAACAGCTTTGTTGTTCAAAGGGATCTTGGCGTTCAAGACCATGGCTCCCTGAAAGTGACCATGCAAGTAGATAGGGTGGTCAGGAAGGCAAATGGCATGCTTGCCTTTATTGGTCAGGGAACTGATTACAAGAGTCAGGATGGCATGTTGCAACTTTATAAGACTTTGGTTAAGGCATACTTAAAGTATTGTATTCACTCCTATTCGCCACATTATAGGACGGGTATGGTGGCTTTGGAGAGGGTACAGAGGGCGTTTACCAGGATGCTGCCTGGATTTGGAGACATGAGAAAAACTCAGGTTGCTTTTTTGTGGAGTAGCGGAGGATGGAGGAAGAATTGATGCAAGTCTATACAATCAGGAGATACGTAAATAGGGTTGACAGTCAAAATGGTTTTCCCAGAGTTGAAACGTCAAAAGTATGTGACATGCGTTTAAGGTTAGGGGAGACAGTTCAAGGGGCATGTGAGGGGCAATTTGTTTTTTACAAAGGGAGTGGTAGGTGTCTGGAATGAACTTCCAGGGTTGGTGGTAGAGGCAGATACATTAGGGCTTTTTAAATGTTCATTTAGATAATTTGGAAGGATATGGACCAAGGGTAGACCGAAGGGGTGAGTTTATTTTGCATTATGTTCCGCACAACGTTATGGGCCAAAGGGCCCATTCCTGTGTTGCACAGATCTTTGAGAGAAAACTCATGTCTAACACATATGACATTTAATCTAATCAATATTTAGTCACTGGTGTCAAAAATAGGAATAAAATAAGTAGAGAATGAACTTGACTCTAATCTAAAGATATATTTTATCATTTGGTATTGCTTTGGTATTTTTTTCTGAATTATCAGCTTTGATGGAGATGTGTTGAAAATGTTTGCAGTTACTGATCTGCTGAACCAAAATGACCCCTTTTAAACTGATGATTGGACTAGAAACCTTTCAGAAAACTTGAAAATATTCGGTAAGGTGAGATGCACATCATAATTTAATCCTATATTTCTTATTGACAATACTCCAATAAAACTTTTTTTTTATGTCTATATCAAAAAGATTGATTTTCCATCCCATGCTCATTGGAAATATCTGAATGCCACTCATTTCAACAATCAAAGTAACCATAGCCTCATCGATTCAGAGATATCTAATGACATTTCGCCAATAATTACTGTTTATTTCAGCACATTGTATGTTCAAACAGCAATGTGAGATTTCTCTTTAATATTCAGTTCACTGACAGCATATTAATAATTTAGTTATTGCTAATATCTAATAACTGATCAATCCAGTAAGGGATAGAAAAGTGGAATTATGGCTCAGTACATCAACTGATGGAAAGATATTGCAGTGTTCACTCTCCCAATTATTGTGAATATCGATGTATATTTTGATTTGATTTGATTACATTTTTCTTCAACGTGAAGGCTTATTGTATTTCTGATCTCAGCAAGGGTTAAATATTTTAAAGCTAAAAATATTCAAATTTGTGACTTTTTTTGTAAACACGAGAAAAAAACATACATGTGTTTGTTCTTCCCTTTATCAATCAGAGTACATTTTGAATTGTTGGAAGTTGTACATTTGTGTAAGGAAGGGGAGCTGCCTGCAGCTGAATAGTCAAAGTGAATAATTTTTGTTTTGGTGATTCCACCTGGTGCTAAGCATTCTAATTATCTTTTCATTATCAGAAAAATTGCTTTAAACATATTCAGCAGTTGTATTTTTCATGAATTTACAATAAGCGCATTATATGTCTATTTATTTTTCCTTCAATTGTCACGATATTGATTTTTACGTAAGAGCCTATATACTTAGTACCATCATTGTTGTGAATTACCATTTCATTCTCAGTCCATTGCATAGAAACAGTCGAATTAATTCCCAGCCCAATTATCGGAGTGAACACTGGTTAGTTTTCATTTGAGTAATCACAATTAATTATAATCCCACCCTTCCTTGGTGGGAACATAATGAAAGGAACCTGTGGAGCTCCAGTAGAGTGTCTCCCACGAGACCAGGAAGTGTGCGTTGAGTTCCCATCTTCAACAGAGATGCACCAAAACAGCTTAGAATGGTGATTAGAAAATATCTAAGCAGAGTTTGAATTGCTTTTCAATCCAATTTTGGATTTGCTCTGTCTGTTGTTCATTCCAATAATCACAGAATCTGCAATTTATTATCTTCAGGTCATTAATAAATGTATGTATCACATTACATTGTCTCTAAATTTTAGATTTGAGGACACTGTAGTTTTTCAAATTTAAAATATCACGATACCTTACTACTTCCACTTATCTCACTTTGTGTATGATGGCTTCAATGCATTTTGCTAAGCAATTCTACTAAACATAAAGATTTTGTTGACTTTAAATAGTATCTTTAGCACTCGCTTATCAATCTATTCCTAAATCAAAGAATCATAGAGTCATAGAATCCCTACAGTGTTGAAACAGGCTACTTGTCTCAACAAGTCCACACGGACCCTCCGAAGAGAAACCCACCCAGACACATTCCCTTGCTCTATTACTCGACATTTCCCCTGACTAATGCACCTAACCTACACATCCATGAACACTATGGGCCATTTAGCATGGCCAACTCACCTAACCTGTAGACTTGTATACTATGGCATTGTTATTGAAATCAATGCTCACACAAAACACTATTCATAAAGCCAGACAATGGTCTCATGATCATTTAATTACTGTTCAGTGGAATAATCTGAGTAACTGTCTTATTGTTCCTGAGATCAATCACCACAGTAAGCATCTGATTATCATTCCCTCCAGGAAATACAATGAGTGTCTTCTGAAATTTCTGTTCTGTAATTACCCAAGATATGTATTGCTCACAGCAGTGTTTATTCTTCATTACGAGTGGCCAAGGATTCTAACAGCCATTGATCTTGATCTTATTGTTACTGAGTGCAGTAACCACAGTAAACATTTCGTTATAATTCTTGCCAATAAATACAAGAGCTATCCTCTTACTTTTCAGCCCAGCAATTACACATGATACTTGTTACTCAAAGTAGTATTTATTCTTTATTACGATTGGCCAAGAGCACTAACAGCAAGACTTGTCAATAGTCCTGATTTGTACATGTTTTCAAACAGGTTTTCAGTCCAATTATTTCAAAAAGAGTCATTTGACTTAGTTCAAATGTAGATGTAAACATTTTCGGATCATTTCCATTCAAAGTATTTATTTGCTTATTCGGATCAAACTTGAAGTTGCTTCTGTAAATTCCATTTACTGTGTTTTCCATTCATGGAAGTACTCGTTAATTGGTCCTCATTTTCATCTTAAATCTGATGCAAATTTGAAATACTGATTACAGTGAAAATTATATGAATGGTGGGCGGCATGGTGGCACTGCTGCCTCACAGCGCCAGGGGCCCTGGTTCAATTTCCACCTCAGGCAACTGTCTGTGTGAAATTTGCACATCCCCCCGTGTCTGTGTGGGTTTCTTCCGGGTGCTCCGGTTTCCTCCCGCAGTCCAAAAAATGTACAGGTTAGGTGAATTGACCGTAGTGAAGGGGTAAATGTAGGGAAATGAGTGTGGGTGGGTTGCTCTTCGGAGGGTCGGTGTGGACTTGTTGGGCCAAAGGGCCTGTTTCCACACTGTAAGTAATCTAATCTAATCCAATCTATAAATGTGTGGTCTCTAAAAGAAAGCCATGGAAGGCTAGATAGAATTCTTGAACAGCCTGTATATTTGAATGAAAAAAACAATTCCTTCCAAAAAACAAAGTTAAGAAATCACACAAAACCAGGTTATAGTCCAACAGGTTTATTTGGAAGCGCTAGCTTTCGGAGTGCTGCTCCTTCAACCAACTGATGAATTGTTGGTTCATAACCTGGTGGTGCTTGATTTTTCAAACTTTCAATCCAACACTGGCACCACCAAATCATTCCAAAAACACTCTACGTATGTACCTTTTAACAATTCAATAATCCTGCAACAGGATTACAATTCTCAGTTTATCTATTTTAATAAATATCTAATCAATATCTAACACCTACTGGAAAACATAAATCATTTTATCTGTTAAAACACAAAATTTAATTATCAGTTCATTGCTATCACGGTATGTGAGCTATATTTTCACTCTCCAGTGATGTGAAGTGACCCTTGGACAGAAATTATACATTCTAAATTCACCTACAGCCAGATAAATCGGGACAAACACAAAATTAATCAAACTAAGTCAAACAGCAGCGAGAATCAATCAGTTCCAGGATGACCCAAATTTTCTTACACCTTGACTTCCAGCCAATGCCTGAGCATTATATACCTCTCTTGAAAGTGTCAACAATGAAGGGTTTTGCACCAACACATTGAATGCTTTGAATCCAGCTAATGACCACATTAGACATTTGTCACAAAACTATTAATAATTGGGTGGCACGGTGGCACAGTGGTTAGCACTGCTGCCTCACAGTGCCAGAGACCCGGGTTCAGTGCCCGCCTCAGGTGACTGACTGTGTAGAGCTTGCACATTCTCCCAGTGTCTGCGTGGGTTTCCTCCGGGTGCTCCGGTTTCCTCCCACAATCCAAAAATGTGCAGGTTAGGTGAATTGGCCATGCTAAATTGCCCATAGTGTTAGGTGAAGGAGTAAATGTAAGGGAATGGGTCTGGGTGGGTTGCGCTTCAGTAGGTCCGTGTGGACTTGTTGGGCCAAAGGGCCTGTTTCCACACTGTAAGTAATCTAATCATTTTCCAAATCATTGAAAATATATCAAAGGTCTTGAAATCAAAGTGATCACTGCACATAAAGCCATAAGATGGTCTTCAAGGCCACCTGATAATTGTTCAGTGAAAAACCTTTTGTCAGTATCATATTGTTCTCAGGATAAGTAAACACAGCAGACATCACGCTATCACATCATCCCAAAGATATGCAAGAGATACCTTCTTATAATTTACACACCACATGTTCCCATGCCAATAATCACACTTCATTATTTGTGACTGAGGATGCTGATAGTAACATGTATCGAGATGAAGGAATTCCTAAATATATGTGAGTTTTCTGATAGGTTCCCTCCAGTCATCATGTTAAGAAAATGTAATTGTGGCTAAGTACATTGTGAACAGATCCCCATTAAACCTTTTCACGTGTTTACTCAGAGACACGATTGAAACATTTCCTCTATAAATGCTGTTGACTGTATTTCGCTATAATAACCATGTTCCTTACCGATTTATTTTCTTTGTAATGCTGACACAAATGTCTGAATATTGATGACATGGAAAATTGAATGGATTATATATTGTATTTCTACAGAAGAAAAGCTGAGACAGCAAGTACAGATTGCAGGAGTATCTGAGAATGTTGAATGACAAAACAGTTCTGATCAATAATAACTACATATCGAATGTAATTTCCAAACCATCATGCCTGCATTCTAGTTCTCAGCTCACTGATACTAATTACTGTGTCATCGATATCAAAGCAAACTCGTTTGGAAATATTGAATCATTTAATGTGTCAGCATTCTAAAATAAATTACCAATTCATTGTTAGACCAACATCACACAATAATTCTGTTTAAGTTTAGTTACAAATATCATGAGATTACACATTTCAATTTAAACCATTATTTCTTTGTGCCAATTTTACAAAGGAAAATGGATCTTTTTTCCAGGTCAACACAACCATGAACCAAGCAATGATTCCTCATCCAACACTCACAGGAAATATCTGATGCCTTCTCATTTGAATGTTCACAGAAATCATTGGATTAATATTCGGCATTACAAATGAAGATACGTCTAATTGTTTTAGACTCCAATAATTAATGTTCATTTCTACATGTTACAGATAGCAATATGAAGTTTCTAATTATTTTAAGTTTGCAGTGACCTGTTTTAAGACAAATTTTTCCTTATATCTAATATTTAATCACTGATAAAATCCAGTATATTTGGCTTTAAGTGTGGAATTAAGTCTCAGTGACGTAGGCATATTGCACGGTATTGTTCCCTAATGGTAGCGAATGCAGATTTGTATTTTAATACTGAAATCCTGGTTGATTTGCTGTTGTAGGGGTGCCCTGCCCCATCTGGAATAGAATGGCCTATGTTGGCTCATACGAAATGTCCGACAAACAAAAAGACGCAACCTGCTTTAGAATTAGAACACAAGATGGTGGAGGAGAGATAAACTAACAGTCTGTTCCAATCTTGATGAAAGAAAATAATCTTTTGTAAAATCCTACTCCAAGTCCATAAGTATGCCAGTCCAGACAGTAATATTCCAGACAGTAATAAGAACATGCCAGATACAGAAAAACGACCAACCCTGACCTTCATTAATGAAAGAATAATTGTCCCAGTGAATGAATAAACACCAGCTGCAGGATACAGCCCAGTTAACTTTCACAGCAGCTATCAGGGCAACAGACAGGGTTCATTTGTCAGAAACAGTTACTATTTTAAAGTTGCTCAGAACATTAAAAAAAACTTCTAATTGCAGATTCTTGAGAATTGTGGACAAGGCAGAGTGCGAGGCTGGAAGGAGTGTAATAATTAACTTTGTAAACTGAAGAAATAAGATACATTGAGAGATACCAATGCCAGGAGATTTTAGGACCTTTTAAACATCATGAAACAATAGGAAGCTGGGGCTATCCATAACAATGTCCATCTGAGATTAGGTGTTCTACAGGATCGGTGTCTGTATAAGGAGGGAAGGACTGTAACCACATTGCATGTGGCCATTGTAATACAGCAAGTGTGTACAATTGCTGCTTTTACTGTACACTTTACAGTGTGTCATCGACCTACATTCTGAGATTGGCCTTGGGGGATGATCCCTGCAAAGCATTCAAAAAGGTTCCCCACAGTAGGCTATTGTACAAACTGCAGAGGAATGGGATTGTGGGAGATACAGCAGTTTGGAACAGTAATTGTCTTGCTGAAAGAAGACAGAGGGTGGTGGTTGATGGGAAATGTTCATCCTGGAGTCCAGTTACCAGTGGTGTACCGCAAGGGTCGGTGTTGGGTCCACTGCTGTTCGTCATTTTTATAAACGACCTGGCTGAGGGCGTAGAAGGGTGGGTTAGTAAATTTGCAGATGACTGGAAGGACAATGGAGTTGTGGATAATGAGGAAGGATGTTGTAGGTTACAGAGAGACATAGATAAGCTTCAGAGCTGGGCTGAGAGGTGGCAAATGGAATTTAATGTGGACAAGTGTGAGGTGATTCACTTTGGTTGGAGTAACTGTAATGCAAAGTACTGGGCTAATGGTAAGATTCTTGGTAGTGTAGATGAGCAGAGAGATCTCAGTGTCCAGGTACACAGATCCTTGAAATTTGCCACCGAGGTTGACAGGCTTGTTAAGAAGGCATACAGTGTTTTAGCTTTTATTAATAGAGGGATCGAGTTCTGGAACCATGAGGTTATGCTGCAGCTGTACAAAACTCTGGTGCGGCCGAACTTGGAGTATTGTGTACAGTTCTGGTCACTGCATTATAAGCAGGATGTGGAAGCTTTGGAAAGGGTGCAGAGGAGATTTACTAGGATGTTGCCTAATATGGAGGGAAGGTCTTATGAGGAAAGGCTGAGGGACTTGAGGCTGTTTTCGTTGGAGAGAAGAAGGTTGAGAGGTGACTTAATAGAGACATATAAGATAATCAGAGGGTTAGATAAGGTGGACAGGGAGAGCATTTTCCAAGTATAGTGATGAGGAGCACAAGGGGGCATAACTTTAAATTGAGGGGTGATAGATATAGGACAGATGTGAGAGGTAGTTTCTTTACTCAGAGCGTAGTAAGGGTATGGAATGCTTTTTTGCCACCTCCAAACGGACCCCACCACCAGGGATATATTTCCCTCCCCTCCCCTATCAGCATTCCGAAAAGACCACTCCCTCCGTGACTCCCTCGTCAGGTCCACAAACCCCACCAACCCAACCTCCACTCCCGGCACCTTCCCCTGAAACCGCAAGAAATGCAAAACGTGCACCCACACCTCCTCCCTTACTTCCCTCCAAGGCCCAAAGGGATCCTTCCATATCCGCCACAAATTCACCTGCACCTCCACATACATCATTTATTGCATCCGCTGCACCCGATGTGGCCTCCTCTATATTGGGGAGACAGGCCCCCTACTTGCGGAATGTTTCAGAGAACACCTCTGGGACACCTGGACCAACCAACCCAACCACCCCGTGGCTCAACACTTCAACTCCCCCTCCCACTCCACCAAGGACATGCAGGTCAGACCATTGCAACATGACGGTTAGAGGAAGAGCGCCTCATCTTCCGCCTAGAAACCCTCCAACCATTTTCTCCAGTTTCCTCATTTCCCCTCCCCCCACCTTGTCTCAGTCAAATCCCTCAAAATCAGCACCGCCTTCCTAACCTGCAATCTTTTCCTGACCTCTCCGCCCCCACCCCACTCCGGCCTTATACCCTCACCTTGACCTCCTTCCACCTATCGCATTTCCAACGCCCCTCCCCCAAGTTCCTCCTCCCTACCTTTTATCTTAGCCTGCTGGACACACTTTCCTCATTCCTGAAGAAGGGCTTATGCCCGAAACGTCGATTCTCCTGTTCCTTGGATGCTGCCTGACCTGCTGCGCTTTTCCAGCAACACATTTTCAGCTCTGATCTCCAGCATCTGCAGTCCTCACTTACTCCTATGGAATGCTTTGCCTGCAACTGTAGTAGATTCGCCAACTTTAAGTACATTTAAGTTGTCATTGGACAAGCATATGGACGTACATGGAATAGTGTAGGTTGGATGGGCTTCAGATTGGTATGACAGGTTGGCGCAACATCGAGGGCCGGAGGGCCTGTACTGCACTGTAATATTCTATGTTCTATGTTAACTGGTTGCAGCATAGGTAAACATCTCCCACTTCCCAGAGTTCTGTCTGCCTTCTGAGTCTTCATTCAGTGGAAAACACTCCTGCAGCTATGATGACACTTCAATTCAATACAAACACTTACTTTGTGTGAAATTATTACTTTCAGAGCAATATAATTTCCATGTTAAAATTGTTTTACTTTTATGTGTGCAAGAAAACAATGTAGGTACATCCATTTGTTCTTTAGTTCAACTAACACTAAATTTTAATTTATTGGAAACACTACACTGGGGTGAAAAGAACGATTCTTCAGCTCAAATCTCACATTAAATGGCTGTTTCTATTTTTCAAATCCTATGACCTCCAAAACAATATTTATTTAATTTCATAAGAAGAAAAAAAACTGCTTTTGAAATGTTGAGATAGTTTCTTTTTCTTCCAACATTAGTTTTCAATGAAAAATAATCCCACAATTATCAGTCATTTGGTACAAAATGACTTCTGGGACCAAATGTCATTAACCCGACCTTTCCTTCACAATAATACTCACTTTCCTGGCCTAATTATTGTCTTCCTAATTCTGACATAAATGTCTAAACATTTATCATGGTAAAAATTACATTAATTAAATAGACATGACTCTACAAAAAAAAATCAATTGTTGGTGAGTGTTTTTTAATTATTAAAGCCACCTTTTAATTTTAATTTTCAGTTTATTAGTATTAATGAATATACAATCGACATCAGAGCAAAGTGCATTCAAAATATTAAGTCAATTTATCTATCAGGATTTTAGAAACAATTATCAATTACAGTAATTACACAACACTTTAGCTTAGAATTTGTAACAAGCATGTGATTGTCGCCTTGCCCATTATGGTTGGGAACGTTATGAAGGACTCTTGTGCAGCTCTGTTACTGTCTCTGCTACCACACCAGTAGGCACAGTTTCAATTCCCACCTTGTACAGAATTCTGATTCGAAAATATCTAAGAATCAATTGAATTGCCTTTCAAATCAATATTCGATATGCTTCCATCTGTTGTTCATTCCAATAATCACAGTATTTGTTATTTACTTTTTTCAGGTCACTAATAACAGAATGTATCTAATTCCACTCAATCAATATTCCTTGGAAAATATTTGAGAATGTTGCAGTCATAAAGATGAAATATACGAAGTAATTATATTCATTGATTTTGTTTTGTTCTGAAGAGCTTAGTTCGGACAACACATAGAAGTTGATGCTCCAGTGCTACAAATATTAGAAAATAATATTGTTCTTCTTCAGTAAAATAAACAAATGCCACTTGCTATCATTTATCAATTTTTAGTTATTGATCTGTTTGTGAATTGTGTGAAATGTTTAGTTTTCCACTCACCTATTTATGTTGAATGTAAGATTGAAATGCTGTGAAAATATCAGGGTGTGTTCGTTTGAAAATTGACTTTACATATTTCTCAATTACCTCATTTATTGCATGATGTCTTAAGTGTGTTTTGCTCAGCAATTCTAGTAAATATTTAAAAATGTCTAATCTTAAATAAGATCCTTCACACCCAAATATCAGTCTGTTCCTAATTCATGTAAATACCTCAATTTTATTGAAATCAATGTTAACACAAAACAGTGCACATAAAGCAACACAAAGTTCCTTATCACCACCTGATTACTGAGTAAATACCTTATTGTTCCTGAGACTAATAACAACAGTAAGCATTTGTCTACTATTTCCTGCAGTAAGTGCAATTGATATCTTATATTTCAGTCCAGTCGTCAACGATGATTTATATTGTTTCAACCAATAATTCTACTTTATCCTGGACATTGACTGTAAATCAAGAACATTGGGAACAAAAGTTTTGTCATTCTAACAATTTTTAAGCTTTTTGTTGTGTGCAACAGACAATTCAAATTATAACCATTTTTGTTGCAATTCAACAAACGCTTCATTTCAAATTTGTGAAATTCCTACATTTTTGCAAAAAGGTATGTTTCATATTAAAGGACTGCTATTTCAAATCATGTGTGCTACAAAATGATTATTGCTTTCATTTCATTGTAAGAAAAGAACAGCTTTGATCACGTCGATTGTTTTTTGCCGTTTCTATTCCGACGTTATTCATCATTGTACAATAATGACAAAATTATTAAAATTGCTTTATATACCACATGTTGTTGACTACATTGTTTGTTCAATTTCCTGTTCACTTTCATGATCTACTAATTCTCTTCCTAATTCTGACACAAATGTTTAAACATTCATCATAATATTAATCATATAAATCAATGTAACACATCTCTACAAGGAGTTCAGTGGATGGAAATTCACGATTCTTGTATAATGTATATTTTTGTGTTAAAAAGAAGAATCTTGTTCAATAATCACTGCATGGCCTCATTTTTTTATCTTCAATCCATAAAACTAGGTACTATTCCTCAGTTTAGTGATCTTAATAAATATTCAATCAACATCACAGCAAAGTGCTTTTGAAATATTGAATCATTTTAATTCTTCATGTCCAACACTAATTAGCAAGACATTGTCATTACAATAATGGCACAATTTTTAAGAAAGCCTTTTGAACAAATATAGTAAGATTCACATTTAAATTTAATCCATTGTTGCTTAGTACTAATACTCCAGTGTGAAAATGCATTTATTTTGCAGGTCACCTATCCCACAACAGAACCAATGACTTCCCATCCAACATCATTGCAAATATCTGATGTTTGCTCATTAGAATGATCAGCCTTAATCTCAGCCTTAAAATACAGGGAACTGTAATTACTTTTCACTGAATTAATTCCAGTTCATTTCCAGACATCGCTCAGTCCCATAGCAAAATGAGGTTTCTCGTTATTACTTAATACATTGATAGACTTTGACGATTTAATTGTTGTTGTTATCTAATAATTTTTAATACTCATTCAATCCAGTACATTGTGCAAATGTGGAATTACGGCACAGTACATGAACTACTGTAAAGATTTTGCAGGGTACAATGTCACAATCATTGTTAATATTAATTTTTATTTTACCTGTGGAAACATAGTTGAATTCATTTAATTATATTTCACTTCAATGCTAAGATTTATCATGTTTGGAGCACAATAAGACTTAAGGATTTTTCATGCAACAAAGTCGAATGATAAAGAATTAACATCTCTTTATTGTTTCATTCAAAAATAACAATAAATTTTGGATTTTTGTAAGTTATATATTTTTGGAAAGAAGGAATGTTGTCTTCAGTCGAATGCTTGCATGGAATCACTAATTCACAGTATCTGCTGTTTATTCTCTTCCAGTTCTCAACAAAAGAAATTAACTAGTTCTGCTGGTTCTAAATCCGTGGAAAATATTTGAGAATGTTGTGGTCTTAAAGGTGAAAGGGCTAAGTGATCGTAAGTGATCAGGTTTTTTTGTTCAAAAGAGCTTGATTCAAACATTTCGAACCCATACATTGTCATTCTGCAGTATTTCAAACGTGTAAAACAAGTCGCTTTCTTCATTTGTAAAATAAATATATGCCACTTCCAATTATTCATTAGTCAGCTAATTACCTACGTTTGTTATTAAAAAATTGCAATTCGTCCAAATGTTGTTATGGCCTTTGATCAAATTAAATTTCTAATTAATGTTCATTCGTGAATTTTCGTTTTTTATTATTTTCCATTCATCTATTCATATTGAATGTAAATTTGACATCCTTTGACAATATCGGAGTGTGTTCATTTGAAATATGTCTTTGCATATGTATCACTGACTTTACTTATAGCATATGGTTGCACGGTGGCTCAGTGGTTAGCATTGCTGCCTCACAGCACCAGAGACCTCAGTTTGATTCCATTCTCGGGTGACTGCCTGTGTGGAATTTTCATGTTATCCCCATGTCGACATGACTTTGCTGTGGTTTCCTCCCACTATCCAAAGATGTGTAGGTTCGGTGATCTGGCCATGCTAAATTGCACATTGTGTTCAGGGATGTGTGTAATTAGTCAGCAGGAAATGTAGAGGAATATGATCGGGAAATGTGTTTGGCTGGGTTACTCTTTGGAGGGTCATTTTCTTTTCGACCAAATGGCCTGTTACCACACTGTGCTAACAGGAATTCTACAATCGTTTAGTTGTGTTTCTCTAAGCAATTCTAACATTTTGTCAAAATTTGACGTCAGTTAATATGTTTAATACTTGATTACCAATGTGTTCCTAAATCTTGTAAAATATCTCAATGTTTTTTGAAATCAATGCTCACACAAAACACTAAACATGAGGTCACACAAAGGTCCCCATGACCAGCTAATTACTGTTCAGGGGAATAATCAGAGTAATTATCTGATTGTTCCTGAGATCAGTCCCTACTGCCACAGTAAGGATCTGTTATTATTCCCTCCAATAAATGCAATAGCTGTCCTCTGGTATTTCAGTTCAGTAATTACACACGATACTGGTTGTTCAGAGCAGTGGTTATTCTTTATTATGAATGGCCAAGGATTTTAATAGAAGAGATGTTCATATGTCCTGATGTGTTGCATGGTCACAAACAGGTTTTCAGTCCAAATATTGCAAAAAGAAAGTGTAAATTTAGTTTTGTTCAACTGCCGAGGCTAACATTTTCTGTTCATGTCCATTACAAATACTTGGAGAAAGTGAGGGAAAGCAGATGCTGGAGATCAGAGACAAGCATGTGGTGCTGGAATAGCACAGTATGTCAGGCAGCATCTGAGGAGCAGCAGAAACCACGTTTCAGGCATAAGCCTTCATCGTCTTATTGAATTCTTTGAGGAGGTGACCAAGCATGTGGATGAGGGTAGAGCAGTGGATGTAGTGTACATGGATTTTAGTAAGTCATTTGATAAGGTTCCCCATGGTAGGCTTATGTAGAAAGTCAGGAGGCATGGGATAGAGGGAAATTTGGCCAGTTGGATAGAAAACTGGCTAACTGGTTGAAGTCAGAGAGTGGTAGTAGATGGTAAATATTCAGCCTGGAGCCCAGTTACAAGTGGAGTTCCCAGATCAGTCCTGGGTCCTCTGCTGTTTGTAATTTTTATTAATGACTTGGAAGAGGTAGTCAAAAGGTGAGTCAGTAAATTTGCAGATGATACGAAGATTGGTGGAGCTGTGGATAGTGAGGAGGGCTGTTGTCAGCTGCAACAGATATGATGCAGAGCTGGGCTGAGGAGTGGCAGATGGAGTTCAACCCTGTCAAGTGTAAGGTTGTCCATTTTGGAAGAACAAATAAGAATGCGGAATACAGAGTTAACAGTCGGGTTCTTAGTCAGGTGGAGGAACAGAGGGATCTTGGGGTCTATGTACATAGATCTTTGAAAGTTGCCACTCAGGTGGATAGAGCTTGTAA
Source organism: Hemiscyllium ocellatum (assembly GCF_020745735.1). Lineage (NCBI taxonomy): Eukaryota > Metazoa > Chordata > Chondrichthyes > Orectolobiformes > Hemiscylliidae > Hemiscyllium > Hemiscyllium ocellatum. The sequence goes on from NC_083419.1 coordinate 74,456,088, forward strand.
GAAGGCCTATGTTGTATTAGCGTTCATTAGCAGAGGGATTGAATTCAAGAGTCGTGAAGTGATGTTGCAGCTGTACAGGACTTTGGTTAGGCCACATTTGGAGTACTGTGTGCAGTTCTGGTCGCCTCACATTAGGAAAGATGTGGAAGCTTTGGAGAGGGTGCAGAGAAGATTTACCAGGACGTTGCCTGGAATGGAGAATAGGTCGTACGAGGATAGGTTGAGAGTTCTCGGCCTTTTCTCGTTGGAACGGCGAAGGATGAGGGGTGACTTGATAGAGGTTTATAAGATGATCAGAGGAATAGATAGAGTAGACAGTCAGAGACTTTTTCCCCAGGTACAACAGAGTGTTACAAGGGGACATAAATTTAAGGTGAAGGGGGGAAGGTATGGGGGGATGTCAGGGGTAGGTTCTTCACCCAGAGAGTGGTGGGGGCATGGAATGCGCTGCCTGTGGGAGTGGCAGAGTCAGAATCATTGGTGACCTTTAAGCGGCAATTGGATAGGTACATGGATGGGTGCTTAATCTAGGAGAAATGTTTAGCACAACATCGTGGGCTGAAGGGCCTGTTCTGTGCTGTATTGTTCTATGTTCTATCGTGAATCCCCGGCTCCATGGATGCTGCCTGGTCGGCTCTCTTTTCCACCACCACACTTTCGATATAAAAAATATTTGTCTGCTTATTTGGAGCAAATACTCTCTGTTTCCTCGGTAATATAAATTTACTGTGCTTTCTATTCACTCAAGTTCTCATTTTAATAGCTTCACGTTTTCTTCTTAATCCGATACAAATCTCAAAACTCCGGGCACAATAAAAGCGATATGAATTATAAATTAGCGTCTGGACAAGAGAACCAATGAACAGCTACATAGACCTCTTGAACATCCGAGATATTTGAATGAAAAAGCAATGCCTTCCAAAAAAATCTCTGCACGTCTGTCTCCTTTATCAATTCAATAATCCTGCAAACAGCTTATAATTGCCAGCTGATCTCTCTTAATGAGTATCTAATCAATGTCATTGTAAACCACTGAGCTGAGCTTCTGAATTTCATCTTAAAACACTCTGTCTCACTTACCTCCCAAAAACATCGACCAACCATGTGCCATCTACTCTAGTATCACCTTTTCTGACCTGATGTCCAATGGAGCCTGTCATATTCCTATAATAAACATCTCAGCTGTATACAGAACAGAAAAAGGCTCTGGTGATCCATCTGTGAGAAAGAAAACTACCACCGAACTATCCTGATCTACTTTCCAGTACTTGTGGAAAAGTCTCATCTATCATGGCATCGCAAGTGCACACTAAAAACATCTCAAATGTTTTCGGGATTTCTGTGTCTCCCACCCTTACAGACAGTGAGGTTTAGTGCAACTGTTGCTCTATGATGACATCACCCACAGGAACACAGAGCAGCTGGGTCTGTGTAAACCAGAGAGCGCCCATACATTGGGAAGGATGGCAGGGTCCCTGAGAGGGGGTACAGGAGATTTACCAGGATGGTACAAGGAATGGCGGATTTTAGTTGCAGGGACATGGGTGTTAATGGTACAGGTCAAGAATATCCATCTACAATAGATGGACTCTCCTTTCTAACCTCTCCCCTTGCCTGGGCTGTGGTAACCTTCAGGTTAAACCCACCACCAGCCATCTCTCCCTAATGAGAGAGCAGCCCTATGGTCTGGGAGGACAATGCTGCCTTTCCCTTTTACACAGTGATGCCACTGTACCCCAGGGATGGGGAGAGGGAATGCTGAAGGTGGGGGATGGGACACCACTCAGGCACAGTGCTTTGTCCTGGAGGATGTTCACTTTCTTTAATATTGTTGGGGGCTGCACTGATGCAGGCAAGTGGAGAATGTTCCAACACAATCCTGATGTGTACCTTATAGAGAGCAAACAGACATTGGGGAATCAGGGGTTTGGGGAAACTGAGGTTGTTCTCCTTGTAGCAGAGGAAATTGTGGCTGCCCTGTGACAGAGGGGTTTACAGAAATTATACATTAGAATAATCAACCTTACACTCATCAGCTCATCATAAACTGTTGACAAGACATATATGAAAGACTTGGAGGGAGATCTATTGACAGGATGGTTTGATTCAAAGGAGAACTTTTATGCATCAAATAGGAATGAGCTGGAACACAATACTCACAACTAAATGCAAATATCCAGGTCCTGATGAATTGAGTAATTCTGTCAGAGTATGGTGTTACAAATACTGAGGTTACCATCTGAATGCCCACCGGTATTACAAGTTTATAAAACCGTCACTGTCAGATCAGGTTAGAAACTCTCATCATCCCCTCCTCCTGGCCCAGGATGACTGGACACATTACCCCTTGTGGAGGTCAGCTGTCATTCAGGGGGAAATCTACTTGGGTTTCTATTAGTTTCCATCTTGGGACTTCATGTGACTAAACAGGGCAGATCTTTGACACATGGGAGAGAATTTTCCAAGTGTTAGTGAGATGTGGCGAGCAGGATTTGCTGCTGCTTCTTTCCTTCCGTGCTGCCGCTGTGCCTCAGCAATAAGACATTGGCGGGGGGGGGGGGGGGGTGAAAGGCTCATGCAGCTTGATGGGCAAGTTGTCACCATTCTGACCAAATAGGCAGCAAGCTCCTCCCAGTCATTCCATAGAGTATCCCTTAAAAGACAGGAACTCTGCATGCTTCCCACTGCCCAGTGTTCCCAGGAAAAGTTTAGAAGAATGATGGGGAAAATCTCCTAGGAAAGGCATAACAGTAAAGTTCCAAAAGGATTATAAACAGTTTACAGAGAGGGATTCATTGGAGAAGTGGGCAACAAGTTGGCAAATGGAGTATCACTTGGGAAAATGTGAAGTTGTTCATTTTGGAGGAGATAATAAAAGAACAGAGGACTATTTAATTGGTGGAAACTGTAGAAAGCTGCACCACAAAGGGACCAAGAGGTAAATGTGCGGGAAACAAAGCAAGCTAGCACAAAGTTACACCAGGTCATCAGGAAGGGGAATGGAATATTGCTCCTGATTTCAAGGGATTTGCAGTATAAGTGTTTGAAGTATATACCTGAGAACAACTTTATAAAGTGCTAGTGAGACCACATCTGGAGTAATGAGAAGTTTTGCTACCTTTATTTAAGGGAATACATCACTTCATCGGAGGCATTCAGAGAAGATTGACTGGGATGATCCTTGGTTTGAAGGGATTCTCTTTAAGAAAAGGCTGAAGAAGTCGGTACTCTACTCACTCGATTTGGGAAGAATGAGAAGTGAACTCTTTCAAACATATCGGCTTCCTCAGGGGTTTGACAAGGTAAAGACTGACAGGATGTGTCCCAGCATGAGGGAACCTAGAACCAGGCTCTGGGTCAGTCGCGGAATTAAGGGTTCTGTTTTAGTTTTGTCAACTTTAATGCAACACCAACACGGGTAAGGGGTTTCAGTAGCAATGGAGCTGGGGCGAGGGGGAGACAAGCAACATTTTACAGATTGGAATTCCTGGTGCTGGTGATTGTGTAGATGTCTGATCAGAAGGTCACCTTGGCGTCAGAATAGGAGAGCAATATTGTGAAGAGTGAAGCTCTGCCTCAGTTCCCAGTGAGAGAAAGGAATTTGTAACATCAACTGAAGGCAATGGGTTTAACCATTGCAATGTTTCATTGGAGGAAATTGCAGCTAATCGAGTAGTGGGAGCATGGTTAGCAGTTTGATAACAGAATAACAGTGGAGCAATGGAGAGGGATGATGGGGAGGTAGAGCTGGACATTGTCAGTGTACATGTGAAACCTAACAGTGCTTTTGGACGATGTCACTTCCTGGCAGTATGTAGGTGAGAAACTGGAGGGACCAAGGATAGATCCTTGAGGGACACCGAATACAAGGACTTCAGAAAGGAAAGGGAGAGTGGAGATGGAGAAGGATTTTCCAACAACCTTGAAGTCAAATATTAGTTGGTAGCAGAATGGGTGAGCAGGACATAACCAGAAAAGACAGACAGAACAAGGAACAATATCTGTGAATTGGTGAGGGGGAGTGATGATGATGATGAGGAGGAGCCTGACTCTACATTCTATTTCTCCATTCGTGAGATCACCCAACCCCACCCTAGTCTCAGCTCATTTACTGAAATACTTGCTCCATCCCTGTGTTATCTCCAGACTTCATTATCCAAACACACTCCTGGCCAGCCTCCCACATTCAACTTACATATAATCTCAAGAATATCTAAAACTCTACTGCCCAAGTGCTCGCTTGCTCTAAAACTTGTTGATCCAACAAAAGGCTCCCGTTTACAAGCAACTTAAAATTCTCCCTTGATGTAATTCCTGGCTGTGAACATCCCTGTCTCCCTGCACCACACAACCTGTGAGACCTCAACAACTCATTTTCTGTCAGACTCCCAACGATGTGTTTATTCATTGCTTCACCGGATTGGCTGTTTCTACTGTTGTCAAGGCAACACGGTCTGGAATTCCTATCCTAATCCTTTCATATCTGTTTTTCTCCTTTAAGGTATCCCCGAAAACCTGCTTATTTGGCAATTCTTTTGATCACCTGACCTAATATACCCATCTGTTGTCTAATGTCAGAAATTATCAATAGTATTTCGTGAAATTATAAAAATGATAAAAATACAAACTGTTGTTGATTTGCACATACATTTTCAACTTTTCTCTGTCGCTGAGTGAATAATCTGTAACATCTCTTACCCAACCACATTGTGGGAGCACCTTCACCACACAAACTGCAGCTGTACAAGGAAGTCAAACATCACCCTCTCCACAGGCAATGGGGCTTTGGCATTAATCACTGGGATCTGTGGAAGGAGAAACACAGTTGATATTTCAGGGAATGAAAATGTTGCAGAATTTGATGGTCAGAAATGGAAGGAAAATGCACTCTTTTGTTGTAAAAAGGAATTATTCACTGGCAAAGTGATTGTGGAAAATTCAGTCCGTTTAGAGAGCAGCACGTTGTCAGGGGTTGGGCAGCAGAGGAAAATTAACTTACAAAAGGTCTGTGAAAGTAACAGTAAAACACCCTGTTTCCCAACACTTTAACTCCCCTTCCCGCTCCACCAAGGACATGCAGGGCCTGGGCCACCTCAAATCCCAGACATCTGATGCCTGGAGGAAGAACGCCTCATCTTCTGTGTTCGGATCCTCCAACCACATGGGATCAATGTGGATTTCACCAGTTTCCTCATTTCCACTCCCCCCAACCTTATCCCAGATCCAGCCTTCCAACTCGGCACCACCTTCTTGTCCATCTTCCTTCCCACCGATTGGCTGCTGCTTGACCGGCTGTGCTTTTCCAGCATCACACTCTGACATTGAAAACACCCTGACTCTGACACTCTGTAAACCCTGCCCTATCACTCCCTGCCAGGCAAAGCTGTGCATGTGTCCCCCTGCAGCTTGCCCCTCACAAAGTTGGCTGCCACACATGTCCCATGAATCACTGCCCCCAATAAAGATGGCGGAGCTCACTCGCACCATTCACCATTTGAAGCATTTTCCCGTTTGCCACAAACACGGTCCTGGGATTTTCAAATTTGTGTTTTCCGATGTGCACTAAGTTCTGTAAAATGTCTCAGCACGTTCCATTAAAATTTCCTTCCCTTCCTGGTCAATGTGTCTTTCCTTAACACTGCCCTGCACCTTCACACATTCCAATGCCTTGGTCACAACACACACTGTGCTGCCAGTGAAGCTGATCACGTGGTTGCTTATAGCCACGCCCCTCATTCACTCCGATTGGTTGGAGGACCGACAGGCACTGCCTGGTCTTCCAGTCCCATCCCCATCTTCTTATAAGAGGTATAAGAGTGAGGGTTCATTCCTGTTTCTCCTGATGTCAGACATTAACAACAACTACCTGCATTTTATGGAGCCTTTCACACTGACAATTCTCCTAAAGAGTTTCACGAATGTTGGAAACATTGATTAAAGAGAACAACTTTAAGATACATATTTAAGGAGGACAGAGGGGGTTAGGAAAGATATTCAAGAGTTTTTTTAAAGATTAGATTACTTAGTGTGGAAACAGGCCCTTTGGCCCAACAAGCCCACACCAACCCTCTAATGAGCAACCCACTCATACCCAATCCCCTACATCTAACACTACGGGCAATTTAGCATGGCCAATTCACCTAATCTGCACACTTTTGGACTGTGGGAGGAAACCGGAGCACCCGGATGAAACCCACACAGACACGGGGAGAATGTGCAAACTCCACACAGACAGTTGCCTGAAGTGGGAATTGAACGCAGGTCTCTGATGCTGTGATATAATAGTGCTAACCACTGTGCCGCCCATCTGCAGCTCCAATCGTGGAGTGATGTATGTGGGGAACAGCTTACAATGGAGACAGTGAGTGGTTAACCACAGCTTAACAACCCCATGTCCTAGCCCCCTACCCCACACACTAGGCCTTGTTCTCACAGCCTGTCATTACACACTACCTATGGTTTGCCACTAAGTCTCCATTAACAGCTAGTCACCCTCCCCCAGCCAGATCGTTATCTACTCCTTTATCCAACCATTCTTCTCGCTCTATCCCTACCTATCCTTTACTCCTTACATCCTCCCCTAAACCCTACCTTCTGCATATAAACCAACATTTGTTCTCACAGTAACATCAGCTGTGAGGAAGGGACACCGGATCTGAAACGTTAACTCTGATTTCTCGTCACAGATGCTGCCAGACCTGCTGAGCTTCTCCAGAACCTCCTGGTTGTTGTTTCTGATTTACAGCATCCGCAGTTCTTTTGGTTTTAATTTACCGGGAGTTTGTAATTCAGGTCCAACAGCCTCTGTCCCAGTCCCTGCTGTCTCTCCCACCCCCACCCAGTGACACTGCACCTGCACAGCTCATGGACAGGTGTCGTCTTGCTGGCCACACCCCTCATTCACTCCCATTGGCTGCAGGACCACACAGACTCTCCTCCCATTGGTCTGGAGCTGCCATCAATCAAGCCATCCCCCATTGTGAGGTGAGTGGTGGGCTCCTCGCTCTCTCTGCCTTGGGATGAGATTCATACTTCACAGTGAATAGGGCAGTATCACAGAGCACAGGGGCTGGGGGCTATTCAGCCCATTGAGGCTGTGTGCTCTCCCTCTGCAGATGCTGCAAATCCGTCCCAACTCCCCTCGCATTTATCCACAGCCTCCCAATCTTTCCATAGAAAGTAAAATTGCAAATCTGTTCGAGAACACCCGCTGTTCAGACTGTTCCAGATGCTCAGAATGTACTCAGTAAAATATAGGTCACATATTCACATTACTTTCCATTTAACAAAGTAGTTACTAATATTGTGACATTGTTAACAATTCCCCTCTCTCTGCAAATTAAAATATCCTAGAAAAAAATTTGCACCTGGTCGAAATCACTGCTTAACCTTCTCAGATCCAAGAATTATCTGTGCTGAGATGTACAGCTCAGAAACAATGGACCAATTCGCCCATGCCAACTAGGAATCCTAAACTAACGGAGTCCCACTTGCCAGCTATTGGTCTGAATTCCTCAAAACCCTTCCTAATCACGTACCCAATCGGATGCCTTTTAAATGTTGTAATTGTATCAGTCTCCACTACTTCATCTGGCAGCTCATTCCATTCACACACCACACTCAGCTTGAAAACGTTGCCCCTTTGATCCCTTTTAAATCTTTGCCCTCTCAACTTAAACCCACGTGGTCTTGTTTTGGACTCACCTAACCTGGGGGAAAAAAGACCCCAGCTGTTCACCATATCCACGCCCCTCGTGATTTTATAAATCTCCCAAACGTCACCTCTCAGTCTTTGATTCTCAAGGAAAATTAACCCCAGCCTATTTAGCCTCTCCATGTAGCCCAAATCCTCCAACTGTAGCAAATCTTTGTAAATCTTGTCTGAACCATTTCAAGTTTCACAACATCCTTCTCAGAACAGGAAAATTCGAACTGAAAACGGAATTCCTGAAATGGCTTTATCATAGAACAAAGAACATAGAAAAATACAGCGCAGTACAGGCCCTTTGACCCTCGATGTTGCGCTGACCCAAGACCACCTAACCTACACGAGCCCACTATCCTCCATTTGCCTATCCAATGCCCGTTTAAATGCCCATAAAAAGGGAGAGTCCACCACTGCTACTGGCAGGGCATTCCATGAACTCACGACTCGCTGAGTAAAGAATCTACCCCTAACATCTGTCCTATACCTACCTCCCCTTAATTTAAAGCTATGCCCCTTCGTAATAGCTGACTCCATACGTGGAAAAAGGTTCTCATTGTCAAATGTCCTATACAGCCACAATATAACGTCCCAGCTTCTGTATTCAATGCATTGACCAATAAATATAAGCAAACCAAACACCACCTTCACTACCTGCCGACCTGCGACTCTACATTCAAGGAACAATGTACCTCTTTTTTCAGCAACACTCCCCAGGAACTTACCATTAAATACATTAAGTCCTGTCCTGATTTGCCTTACCAAAATGCAGCAGCTCACATTTGTCTACATTGAACTCCATCTGCCATTCCTCACTCGAATGGCCCATCTGATCAAGATCCTGTTGTATTCTAAACTAACCTTCTTCACTGTCCACTACACCTACAATTTTGTATTTTCTGTAAACCTACCTCATATATTCACATCCAAGTTATTTATTTAAGGACCCAATATCCATTCCTGCAGCACACTGCTTTTCAGAGACTTCCAGTCCACAAAGCAACCCTTCATCACCACCCACTGTCTCCTACCTTCAAGCCCGTTTTGTATCCAAATAGATAGTTCTCCCTGCATTCCATGTTACCTAACCTTGCTAACCAGTCTGCTTGTGGAACCTTGTTCAATGCCCATATAGACAATGTCCACAGTCTGTCTTCATCAATCTTCTGAGCACTTCTTCAAAAAAAACCTCAATCAGGTTAGAGTGACAATTTCCCACGCACAAAGCCGTGCTGACTCTCTAATCATTCCTTGTCTTTCCAAATACATGTAAATCCTGTCGCTCAGAATCCCTTCCAACAACTTGCCTGCCACTGCCTTCAGGCTCACTGTTCTCGTGTTCCTTGGCCTTTTGTTACCACCTTTTTATAAAAAAAAGGCACCCGTCTTCCAGCACCTCACCTGTCACGAACGATAATACCAATATGTCAGGGAAGGGCCCAGCAATCACTTCCCGAGCTTCCCACAAATTTCTGGAATACACCTGATCAGGTCCCAAGGCTTTATCCACCTTGATGCAATTTAAGACATCCTGAAACTCCTCCTCTGTAACAGACACTTTTCAAGTTATCACTATTCATTTCTCCAAACTCTCTAGCTTCCACATCCTTCTCCAGTGAAAAAAAGACATGGAATATTAGAGGTGCGAGGTAGGAGCGAAGGACTTCTGGGAAGGTGAGTCTAACTCAGTAGCTGATAGAGTAGCTCAGACTGAGCTGTCTCAGTCCTCAAGGACATAACTGTTCAAATGGGGTTTGCAGCAGGTGGTGAGGGAACCAGCAAAAGGGAAAAAGATACTACATCTTATCGTTATGAATCTACCAGCTGCAAATGCATCTCTCCATGACAGTATCGGTAAGAGCGACCATCACACAGTCCTTTTGGAGACAAAGCCTCGCCATAAAGTTGAGAAAAACCTCCCTTGTGCTGTGTGCTACTATCACCGTGCTAAACGGGACAGATGTAGGAACTCAAACTGGATATCTCTGAGGCACTGTGGGATAACAACAGCAGCAGAACTGTACTCCAGCACAATCTGTAATCTCATGGGTTTGTACATCCCGCACTCACCCATCACAATGGACAGGAAAGGAGGGCATGCCATGAGCAGCACCAGGCATACCTAAAAATGAAGTGCAACCTGGTGAAGCTACCAAACAGGACCATCTGCATTTCAAAAGCATCAGCGGCAAGCAACAGAGCTAAGTGATCCCACAATCAATGGAGTGGATCAGGGCTCTGCAGTTCTGCCACACCCAGTTGTGAATGGTAATGGACAATTAAACAACTCGTTGCAGGAAGCACTACAGATATCCCCACCCTTACTGACGGACAATTGCATTTGCAGCAATTTTCAGCCAGATGCAAAGTGGGATGATCCATCTCAGCCTTCTCCAGTGGTTCCTAACATCACAGATGTGAGCTTTAAGCCAGTTCAATTTAGTTTGAATAATATCAACAAAATGGTTTAGTAGTGTAAAGGCTATGCGTCCTGCTAACATTCTGGCAATAATACTGATAGCTTGTGCTCCAGAACTTGCCACCCACCAAGCCACGTACCGCTCCAGCACTGGCATCTACTGACAATGTGGAACATTGCCCAGGGATGTTCAAACAAAAACACAGGGCAAATCCAACCCAGGAAATTTTCCTCTGTCAGTCCACACTCGATCAGCAGTAAAGTGATGGAAGTAGTCATTAGCAGGACGACCAAGCAGCAGCTGCTCAGCAACAGCCAGCTGAGTGACACTCATTTTAGGCTCCACCAGGGCCACAGCTCCCGATTGTGTTACTGCCCTGATTCACAACCTGACAACCAGCTGAATCCCAGAGGTGAGGAGAGAGTGACAGCCCAGTCCCACTTCAACACCACGATTTCTAGCTGATTCCACCCTTATCTCAGCTCATATACTGAAACTCTCATCCATTGTGTGTTATCTCCAGACTGAATTATCCAAACACACTCCTAGCCAGCCTCCCAAATTCAACCTCCCTGTAATCTCAAGAAAAATTGAAAACTGTCGCCTATGTGCTCACTTCTCCACAAACATGTTGATCCATCAAAAGGCTCCTATTCATAAGCAACAATTTAGAAAACTCACTCTTCATATAATTCCTGGCTGTGATCATCCCTAGCTCCCTTCACCACACATCCTTTGAGACCTCGACAACCCATTTTCTTCGAGACTCCCACTGATTTGTTAATTCATTACTTCAACTGTGTGGCTGATTCTACAGTTGCTAAAGCAACATGGTCTGAAATTTGCAGACAAAACCTCACAGGTCTGCTTTCCACTTTTAAGACATCCCTCAAAACCTACTTTTTGGCAATGCTTTTGGTCATCTGACCAAATATCTCCATCTCTGGCCTCATATCTAAAGTCCTCAATAATATTTTTGTGAAAGCATGATAATAAAACTACAAACTGTTCTTGATTTGGACATTATCTTCAAATCATCACTGTTGCTGTAATGAATAATCTGTAATGTCTCTTACCCAACCACATTGTGGGAGCACCTTCACCACACAAACTGCAGCTGTACAAGAAAGTCAAACATCACACTCTCCCCAGGCAACAGGGCTTTGGCATTAATCACTGGGATCTGTGGAAGGAGAAACACAGTTGATGTTTCAGAGAGTGCAAAATGAATTACAGGGAATGAAAATGGATCAGAATTTGATAGTCAGAAATGGAATAAAAATACATTTGCTTATTGGAAAAAATAATTCTTGACTGTCAAAAATATTCAAGATAAAAGTAATCTGATAATAGAGCAGCACATGGTCAGGGGCTGGGCCACAGTGAAAAACTCATTTACAAAGGGTCTATAAAAGTAATAATACAGTACGAAACAGACCAAAAATACCCCCATGGTTGGAGACTGAGGAAGCTAGACATTGACAAAGTGGTCCTGAGGGAGCCCAGAGGTGAATCAGAGCAGGATTGGCTGCTGTCATCACAATGACTCTATACCAGAGAAAGGCTGCACATGCGCCTGGCTGCACCTTGCCCCCTACAAAGATGGCGGCCCCGCACGTGTCCAGTGAATCGTTGTCCCGAATAAAGATGGCGGCGCTCACTCAGGCCTGCAGCCGCTCTGATGCATTTCCTCATTTACTGCAAACACGGAACTGGGACGTTCAAATTTGTGTTTTCCGACATGCATAATTTGTTTGTAAAACCTCTCCGCTAATAGCAACACAGTTTTTCTCCCGTTTCCCTGTTTATTTCTTTCCTTACCGTATCCTTTCTCTCCATAACTTCCCGAGCATTCATTACAGCGACTCTGAGTCAGGCGCGAGGGTGATCACATGGTTCACAATAGTTCCGCCCTTCATTCACTGTGATTGGTTGGAGGATCAACCTCCCGCTAGGTCCTCCAGCTCCGCCCACCGTCGTTTCATTGGTCCGGTGCTGACATCAATCACCCGGGGTAACTGTTGGCTGGAGCATGCGCAGTGTGTCCTGCTTTTGCTGAGATGTTGGGTCATGTGATGGGAGAGGTAACAACAATGACTGCAGATGCTGGAACCCAGATTCTGGGTCAGTGGTGCTGGAAGAGCACAGCAGTTCATGCAGCATCCAAAGTGCAGAGAAATCGACGTTTCGGGCAAAAGCCCTTCATCAGGAATAAAGGCAGTGAGCCTGAAGCGTGGAGAGATAAGCGAGAGGAGGGTGGGGAGAAAGTAGCATAGAGTCCAATGGGTGAGTGGGGGAGAGGATGAAGGTGACAGGTCAGGGAGGAGTGGATAGGTGGAAAAGAAGACAGGCAGGTAGGGCAAGTCCGGACAAGTCATGGGGACAGTGCTGAGCTGGAAGTTTGAACTAGGGTGAGGTGGGGGAAGGGGAAATGAGGAAACTGTTGAAGTCCACATTGATGCCCTGGGGTTGAAGTGTTCTGAGGCAGAAGATGAGGCATTCTTCCTCCAGGTGTCTGGTGGTGAAGGAGGCCCAGGACCTCCATGTCCTCGGCAGAGTGGGAGGGGGAGTTGAAATGTTGGGCCACAGGGCAGTGTGATGGATTGGTGGGGGTGTCCTGGAGATGTTCCCTGAAGCGCTCTGCTAGGAGGCGCCCCCAGTCTCCCCAATGTACCCCGGGAGCAACAGATACAATAAATGAAATTAGTGGATGTGCAGGTAAAACTTTGATGGATATGGAAGGCTCCTTTCGGACCTTGGATAAAGGTGAGGGAGGAGGTGTGGGCACAGGTTTTACAGTTCCTGCGGTGGCAGGGGAAAGTGCCAGGATGGGAGGGTGGGTTGTAGAGGGGCGTGGACCTGACTGGGTAGTCACGGAGGGAACGGTCTTTGCGGAAGGCGGGAAGGGGTGTGGAGGGAAATATATCCCTGGTGGTGGGGTCTTTTTGGAGGTGGCAGAAATGTCGGTGGATGATTTGGTTTATGCGAAGGTTTATAGGGTGGAAGGTGAGCCCCAGGGGCGTTCTGTCCTTGTTACGGTTGGAGGGGTGGGGTGTGGAGGGCGGAGGTGAGGAATGTGGACGAGATGTGTTGGAGGGCATTTTTAACCACGTGGGAAGGGAAATTGCGGTCTCTAAAGAAGGAGGCCATCTGGTGTGTTCTGGTGGAACTGGTCCTCCTGGAGCAGATACGTCGGAGGCGGAGGAATTGGAAAACGGGATGGCATTTTTGCAAGAGGTAGGGTGGGTTGAGAGTTTGCTGAGGGTAAGAATTCCCTTTGTGTGAGCTCTGCAGTAGATTTCCTTATTCATGGAGGGCATTGCCTTCCTACTCATGACTGTATAGCTGTGATTGATGATTCAATGCCATCTGAATCAGTACATAAACACCCCATTTTCACAACATCTGAATCTTTAGCACATTGTATTACGTTCTTCTTTGGAAACAACAAAAACATGAAATGGAGCCTCAAGGAATCGGAGCAGGCGTAGGCAATTCATCCCTTTCAGCTTGTTCCCCCATTCTATCAGATCATGGCTGGGCCAACCCAGGCCTCAACACCTACTTTTATGCTTGATCCGCATAGCCCTCAACTGCTCAATATTTCAAAAATCTATCTGCCCTCTCTTAAAATAATTTGAGATAGAATCATACATTCCCTACTGTGTGGAAACAGGCCTTTCAGCCCAACAAGCCAGAACAACCCTCCGAAGAGTAACCCAACCATTCCCCTCCCACATTTAACTTCCACAAAAGTTTGGGTGAGAAAATTCTAGCCATTCACAGAGAAAAAATTCTTTACTTTTTCTAAAATGAATGTCCCCTTGTTTGAGACTTCATTGGTGCTAGAAGATCTAGTCAACATCTACCCTGTCAAGCTCCTCAGAATCTTGTTTCCATGAGATCACCCCTGCTTATCTATTCTTGATAGGTCAACCCTTTCATCCTCGAAGCAGCTAAGTGAATCTTTTTTGAATGGTCTCCAATGTTGGTTTATCCTTTATTAAATATAGAAGCTAATATTGTATACAGCACTGCAAGTGAGAACTCAGCAACAGCCCCAGTGTGGTTAACCAATCCTCAATCCATGCTAATACATTACCCCAATACCATGAGCTCCTCAATTGTGCAATTAACTTTTATGTAGCACCTTATCATTTGCATTTTTAAATTCCAAATAGAGAATATCATGGGATTGCCCTTTATCAGCCCTGCTTGTTATCTCCTCAATGAACTGTCGCAAATTTGTCAAATATAGTTTCTCTTTCACAAAACCCAGTCTACCATGTTTAATGATAAGCTTTTCTAAATGTCCTGCTATTTCTTACTTTAATATTCGACTCTGTGGATTCTTTCAGTAGATTTGCTAAGTATGATACCCCTCTCTTAAATCCATGCGGACTCTGTCCAATCCTGTCACTGTTCAGTAAGAAACTTGACTGTGCTCCAATATAGTTAGTAAACGTATATGTATTTATTTTTAAAAATTGATTACTTATAAATGCTGGACCCATGCAACATCAATGAATTTATGACTCTGAATTTGGGTTATAATGTTTTTTACTGTTAATTCCTTTTCATACTGTGTTATGCAGACAGCACCAAGTGATCACTCTTAATTGTGAGTAACTTTGAAAATAATATATTTTAAAAATGACACCCCAAAATGCTGCCTCATTATTGTGCAAGGAGGATTTTGCATTTAATAGTTTGCTGATAAAATTGAACAGATTTTTGCTGCAATTTGGCCAGACTGCAGGTTATACCAAAGTATCAGTGCCTCACCTTTAGTGTTCCCAGATATCACACAGCTGCAGTATTTTGGTTTGCACTCAGCTATATGTTGTTCTCACTTGTTTCTTTGTGAAAGATTACAAAATTAACTTGGATGAATGAACTTATGACTTCTTTAACCAATGTTGGGAGAAAAAAAAGTCAGTATTTCAAGTGCTGATAAAGTAAAATAAACTGATAATCAGTAGAAAGGGTTTAAGATAGATATGGAACAAATGCTGGCAAATGGGACGAGATTAATTTTGAATATCTGGTCAGCATGGGCAAATTGGACTGAAGGGTCTGATTTATGTATTGTACAACTGTGACTTCATTCTCTCAGTTATTCAAGAAGTTGAATACTTCGAGGAGGAAAAAGGAGAATTTATGCAGAGAATGCACTTGAAATGATGATTGAGGTATATCAAACTCACATTGTTTCATCACCTTTTCCTCTGGGTTCTTCAATGAACAAACTTGTTTTGTTCTCTGAATAACTATGTATCATGTGATTTGTTTTACACAAAATATTTCGTTAGGATCGAGTGAACTATTAAGAAGTGTTCATTTTTAAAATTTAGGCAGCTTGATTATTAAGCAAGAAAAGGTTAGTGTTTTACGCCCACTGAATCATTGCTCTATAAAAGATAACAAGCTTTTTATCTGTTCTGGCACAATATATGGAAGTCAGTTCTGAAGGAAAACATCCTCGTAGGTAATGTTCCCACATATGGGGAGTAAT
Source organism: Hemiscyllium ocellatum (assembly GCF_020745735.1). Classification (NCBI taxonomy): domain Eukaryota; kingdom Metazoa; phylum Chordata; class Chondrichthyes; order Orectolobiformes; family Hemiscylliidae; genus Hemiscyllium; species Hemiscyllium ocellatum. The sequence goes on from NC_083419.1 coordinate 74,471,728, forward strand.
TGCTTCTGGTCACTCTTCAGGCTATAGAGGCTAGGAAAGAAATGAGTTGGCCAAATTTAGCAACACCATTTGGAAGGACTGTGCTCATTGGGGAAACTTGCAGGATCTGGAGAAGGAACACGTGTTTCAGAGTGTATGCAATAAACCTGAACATGGTTATTGTTTTCACAGAGCTTGGGACCCGACTGGAGCAGCAATGAAGCTCGTATTGTTTTTTAAATTTCCGAGCTTGCCAAATTATTGTTGGTAAATGCAGGTGACTTTGTCAAAGCACATTTCACACTCCCCAGCTAAGAATTTGGTCCCAATTCTGTCAGTCCATCCATTCCCATGGATAACAGGTATTTTAAATGTGAGCACTCCATTTAACTATTTGAATTGAATACTTCAGTGGTTACATCTTCTTGGATTCTTTATTTCAAATTACTCAGTGATTTTTGTCCTCCCTGAATTTGCCAAGCACTGGGCAGTTCTGGAATATTCCAAATATTTACAATAGATGCATTCACACTTTTGAAGGCAACCTGGCAGATTTGAATACCATTCAGGTAGTCAACAGCAATACATAAGTAACTTTATGAATTGCTTACTGTACACCAACAACATAAGCCAAGTACTATTGAACCCACAGATCGTCTCCCAAGGATTCCCAGATCTAAACAGTGCATTCCAGGTATGCTCACTCTCACCATCGGGGAGCAGTCTCCCAAAGTGCTCCCAGAATTTAGAAAGCACACACACTGCCCTCCAAAGCTAAATCTGCTGTCACAGGCTTCACTCTTATTGCACACAGTGACATTTATTGTCCAGTTCTTTAATGTGTCAAATGATTTTACAAACAATTTATCAAATTCTTTAAATCCTGAAGAAATGTGATGTCAGCCCTTTGTAGAAGTGAATGGAAGGTGTGATGTTTGCTTGACCTTTGGCTCTATGTATCAGACCGAACTGAACCTTTAGCAAGATGTGGGATGTTACCCACAATCTTTGTTTAAAAAAGCAAAGATTATGCTCTGAGATTTAAATGTTCAATCAGGTTTGATCAAAAAGCCTTCCAAAAATTGAGAGTTTGACTTCAGCTCCTTTAAAGAGACATGCACTTGGCCTTCAATTTTGTGACATGTAATCATTCTTTGGTAAAGGTGGCTGTGTGCAACACTGCAGGATGTTGTGCTGAAGTGCCCCATTGGGTGGATGAGCTTTATTACTGGTGTAACTTGGCTAATTTTGAGATGGAATGTTACTTTGAGTTAAATCTTGTTTTTAAACTGAGGCGTGCTTGTGTAACTTTAGTGTGGAAACTATGCTCATGTTTGCAATGAACCTTTCACCTTTGGAGATTATTTACAAACCAGATCAGAAAAACACTGAAGTTCAATATAGAAAGCACAGTACTGGAGAACTGCAGGTCCAGCAACATCTCTGAGGGGAATAAAACATTGTAAGTTCCAAGTCCAGTGACCTTTTGTCTGTTCAGACGAAGAGTCAGTGAACTTGAACTGTAACATTGTGGGCGGCACGGTGGCACAGTGGTTAGCACTGCTGACTCACAGCACCAGAGACCCGGTTTCAATTCCCGACTCAGGCGACTGACTGTGTGGAGTTTGCACGTTCTCCCCGTGCTCCGGTTTCCTCCCACAGTCCAAAGATGTGCGGGTCAGGTGAATTGGCCATGCTAAATTGCCCGTAGTGTTAGGTGGGTTGTGCTTCGGCGGGTCGGTGTGGACTTGTTGGGCCGAAGGGCCTGTTTCCACACTGTAAGTAATCTAATCTAAGTAACGTTGTTTTCTCTTCACCGTTGCCCTCTGAACTGCTGAGTTTCTACAGCACTTTGTTTCTGAGGTACAGATCTCCAGTTCCTGCAGTTTATTGTTTTGTTATAGATCCTATGATTTGACTTGCGAGAGGCAGCAACTGTGATCAACTGGGATAAAACTCCCCAACCATGGGAAAAAAACATAATTCTTTATACTTTGCAAAACACTTCTGTAAATAAGAAATGCAATTCAGCTAAGTGCAAGAAGATATACCATCTGCCGTGTCTCAAACCTGCTACTCATCTTTGAGAACGAATCTGTCAGAATTGTGTTTGTTCACTTCCTTTGAGATTACAGTCCACAAATGTCCCAGTTCCAGTTCCTGGGCCGGGCTCGGTTACCACATTGCAGTGGGGTGGGGAGCTTTGTGTCAGACTGAAGTTTTTGTTAAGAGCAACATTGCAGGTTGAAGTTGACGCTTTTGACTAATATTGCGTCATCAAACTTGGAGGAAATCCTTCCGAATGTATTGATTAACTGGACTGAGCCTGTTTACATGCAGTCCTGTTAGTAGTGCTGTAATTGTCTAAGTTAAGAATCACACAACACCAGGTTATAGTCCAACAGGTTTAATTGGAAGCACACTAGCTATCGGAGCGCCGCTCCTTCATCAGGTGATTGTGGAGGGCACAATTCTAAGACACAGAATTTATAGCAAAAATTTACAGTGTAATGTACTGAAATTATACATTGAAAAATACCTTGATTGTCTGTTGAGTCTTTTAGCTGTTCGAATACCATGATTGACACATGAAAGAAATGAAACTATCACAAAACCTGGTTGTAAAAGTTGCATTCCTGACAGGGGCCCACCCAATCACTCATTATATTAATCACTGCACAGTCTCAACAAAGGAATGAAACTGGATGGACCACATGACATCTACTAATGCACTGGAAAATACAACCACACAATCAGCCCTCTTGACACTGCAACTTCTGCCTCACTGTGGGCCGACAGCAACAGAACTGTACTCCAGCGCAATCTGAAATCTCATGGCCTGGTATATCCCCCACTCCACCAATAACATCAAGCCAGGGGATCAATCCTTGTTCAATGGAGAATTCAGGTGGGCGTGTCAGGAACAGTGCTGAAAATGTGTTGCTGGTTAAAGCACAGCAGGTTAGGCAGCATCCAAGGAACAGTACCAGGCATAGCTAAAATTGAAGTGCCAACCTTGTGCAGCTTCCAAACCTGCATGCTAAACAGTGCAAGCAACACCAAATAGAACTAAATGATCCAACAACCAATGGATCAGATCTGAGCTCTGCAGTTCTGCCACACCTAGTCAGGAATGGTGATGGAAAATCAAACAACTCACTGCAGGAAGCATCACAGATATCCCCACCCTTACTGATGGAAGGGTCTTACATATTCATGCAACAGACAAGACAACAGCATTTGCAGCAATCTTCAGCCAGCAGTGCCAAATGGATGAGCTTTCTACATTGGTCCCTGACATCACAAATGTGAATCGAATTGTTTGAAAACTTAAATCAGATCAAGAAATGGACAAGTAGTGTAAAGGCTATGGGCCCTGCCAACATCGTGGCAAATAACACTGATGGCTGTGCTACAGAAATTGCTGCCCACCAAGACAAGTACTGCTTCAGCACTGGGATCGATCGACATTGTGGAACATTGCCTATGGATGTTCAACACAAAAAAACAGGGCAGAGCCAACTCAGCCAATTTCCCTCCATGCATTCACACTCGCTCAGCAGTGAAGTGGTGGAAGGTGTCATCAACAATGCTGTCAAGCAGCTGCTCAGCAATAGCCTTCTGTGAGACCCAGTTTGGGTTCTGCCAGGGCCACTCATATCCTGATCTTATTTCAGACATGATTCACAAACTGACAAACAGATGAATTCCGGAGGTGAGGCGAGGGTGATAGCCCAGTCCCACTCCAAGACCACTATCTGACCTCACCACATTCTCAGCTCATTTGCTGAAACTCTCATTCATTTTGTTAACTCTAGATTTGAATATCTAAACCCATTCCTGGCCAGCATCCCACATTCACCGTCCCGTTAATCTCAAGAACATTGAGAACTCTACGGCCCAAGTGCTCACTTGTACCAGAACTTGCTGATCCACCAAAAGGCTCCCAATTATAAGCAACAACCATTTACTTTCACACCCTTGATTTAATTCCTGGCTGTAATCATTCCTATCTCCCTGCACACACACCCCCTTTCATATCTTAATAACTCATTTTAGTTCAGATGTGCAACGATGTTTTTATTTTTGAGTTCACCTGTGTGACTGTTTCTATAGCTTCCAAGGCAGTACGGTCTGGAATTCCCACCCTAACCCTCTAAGATCTGCTTTCTCCCTTTAAGGTATTCCTGACAAACGGATTATTTGGCAATGGTTGTGATCACCTGACAGAATATTCTCCATCTCTGGTTCTTATGTCAAAAGTTCTCAATAATATTTTTGTGAAATTAAAAACATGTTGATTTGTACAGACATTTTCTACTCTTCACTGAGTGAATAAACTGTTATATCTCTTACCCAACCAGGTTGTGGGAGCACCTTCATCATACAAACTGCAACAGTACAAGGAAGTCAAACATTACCCTCTCCACAGGCAACATGACTTTGGCATTGATCACTGGTGTCCGTGGAAGGAGAAATACACACAATGTTTCAGGGAGTGCAATATGAATTATAGGGAATGAAAATGGTGCAGAATTTGACTGTCAGAAATAGAAGAAAATACACTCGCTTATTTGGAAAAAAAGAATTCTTGACTGTAAAAGATATTGAGGGGAAAAAAACTTGATAATGAGCAGCATATGGTCACGAGCCGGGCAGCAATGGACAATTCATTTACAAAAGGGTCTGTGAACGTAATAGTAAATTACTAAACAGAGCAAAAATACACTCATGAGAGACTGAGGAAGCTAGATAATGAACAAGTGGAAATCAAGGAGACCAGAGGGGAATCAGAGCCGTGTTCACTTTTATGATCCCACAGTCAGAGATGACTAGCACCGAAACAGACTCTTCGGTCCAACCGTCCATGCCAAGTAGATACTCTTAACTAATCTATTCCCATTTGCCAGCACTTGTCCGGCATCCCTCTGAACTCTTCCTATTCAAATCCCGTTTAAATATAACTATTTTAGTTGCCCTTTAGGCCCCTTTTGAATTTTCCCCTCTCACCCTAAACCTGTATCTTCTCGTTCTGGGCTCCACCAACCCAAAGTAAACACCTCGTCTATTTATGCTATCCATGCCCCTCCTGATTTTATAAACCTCTATAATATCACACTCAGCCTATGACAATCCAGGGAAAATGGCCCCAGCCTATTATGCCTCTCCCTGCAACTCAAATCCTCCAAATCCGGCAACATCCTTGAAAATCTATTCTCAAACCTTTCAAGTTTCAGTGCCTCCTTCTGATACGAGGGAGACCAGAATTGCACACAATATTCCAATAGTGGCCTAACCAATGTCCTGTCCAGCTCCTTTACTCAACGCTCTGACCAATAAAGGGAAGCATACCAAATGCCTTCTTCACTGTCCTATCTACCTGTGACTCTACTTTCAAGGAACTATAATCCTGCATTCCAAGGTCTCTTTGTTCAGCAAGACTCTCCAAGACCTTACAATTCAGTGTCAGTCCTGCTCTGATTTGCTTTTCGAAAATGCAGCACCTCACATTTATCTCAATTAAACCCTATCTGCCACTCCCCAGCCCATTGGCCCATTTGATCAATATCCCATTGTATGTTGAGACAACCTTTATCACTGACCATAATATCAACAATTTTGGTGTCACCTGCAAACTTACCAACTGTACCGCCTCTATTCACATCCAAATCAATTAAATGAATAACGAAACAAATTCAGAAAAAAAAATCCATTTCTCTGGGTGTGAATGTGCTCTGTGTAAATCCTGCCCTATGACTCTCTACCAGAGAAGGCTCTGCACAGACACCCCTCTGAACCTTGCCCCCTACAAAGCTGGCGGCTGCACGTGCCCAGTGAATCGTTGCCCCGAATAAAGATGGCGTTGCTTACTCAAGTCAATCGCCAGATGAGGCATTTTCCCATTCACTGCAAAAATGGGACTAAGTTTCAAATCTGTATTTTCCGATGTGCACCAAATGTTTGTGAAACCTCTCAGCCCATACCAGCACCATGTCCCCCGCTTCCGGCTGTTTATTTCTTTCCTTACCGACAGCTCTCCGCCCGCACATGCCGCACCGACCTCGAGCATGATCACGTCATTTTTTTTTCAAAGATACACCTGTTTTTTTTATTTCCCCCACACTACCGTCTAACTGCGGTAGTGCTTATTTTTTTCCCCAGCTCCCATTGTGTGTGCAGGTGTGAGACACAGTGAGAGACACAAAGTGCACAAATCTTTATTCAATTTCCACCACCAGGAAAAATAGGAAAACACCCGAGTGGCCTGTGACAAGCAGTGCCCTTCACATCAAAGAGGGCAATGCTGTGTGATCCAAACAGTGAAGGAGAGGGCAGGGACTAAATCAAAATAGCGTTGGAGGGGGAAATGATGCACTCCAATCTCTGTGGCGCCCACCTCTCCCTGAACAACTCCAGGGTGTTGGTGGACACCACGTGCTCCTTCTCCAAGGACACCCGGGCCCTAACGTAACCGCGGAACAGGGGCAGGCAGTCGGCCCTAACGACCCCCTCCACGGCCCGCTGCCTGGACCTGTTTATGGCCAGTTTGGCCAGGCCCAGGAGCAGACCCACGAGGAGGTCTTCAGACCTGCCCTCCCTCCTCCGCACCGGGTGCTCGAAGATCAGGAGCGTGGGGCTGAAGTGCAACCAAAAACAGAGGAGAAGGTTTTTCAGAAAATCAAAGAGGGAGTGCAAATGCCCACACCCAATATACACATGGTCCACGGACTCCACAGCACCACAGAACAAGCAGTTGGGCTGGGAGTCCGTGAACCAACGCAATCTGCGGTTGCAGGGGACTGCTGCGTGCAGCACCCTCCACCCCAGATCCCCGATAGAAAGGGGGAGGACTCATGCGTAGAGGGCTCTCCACTGGGGATCCCCACCGCCCGGTGGCAAATGGGCACGCCAAGGCGTGTCCGGGCGGTGGATGAGGGAGAAGAGGTGGACGGTGTGCAGCAGCAGTCTATACAGGGCACGCCTTTTAATGTCCTTAAATTGGACAAAATTAAAATTTCGGAGGCGGCTCAGGTTGTGGGGCACAGGCTCCCGCGGGAAGTACGGGACCTTGGGGCCAATGTGAAATTCTGTCCAGGCTGGGGTGAGCGCGGACGGGATCCCACCACACACCTGAGCGTCCTCCAACTGGTGCACTACATCGGGTCAGAGCACCGCCGTTTTAAGGCGTCGGATGGCGGTGGCCACGTACCGGACGTCTACCGTTGCCCTGCTCGCTATGTCTTGCGGCAACGTCCAGCCCAGGCCCCCGGCACCCAGCACGTCCCCGACCCTGGTCGCCCTCGCCGCCATGGCCCTCCCCTCCGACAGCCACTCGAACCCGCGAGCACGGAGGTGCGGATTCCTGAGCAACGGCTCCCTGACGACAGCCGCTACTCCTGCCGGAGGGTAGGCGAGACGCGATTCAACCATGTTCCAGACAGTGATCAGGTCCTGGTAAAAGACAGGCAGCACCTTGTGGGCGACCTCCAAACCATCACGGTCGACGAACAGGTGCTGCGTGTCATAGTTGAGGTTACGCACCTGGCGAAAAAATACGTCGCCAGGGCGCACCACCTAGGAGGAGGCTCGACGTAAAGGTATCGCATGATCACATCTAATCCCGCCCGTCATTCATTCTGATTGGTCAGAGGAATAACTGCCCGGCCAGGTCCTCCAGCTCTGTCCCTGCCTTTCCATTGGTCCACCGCTGACATCAATCCCCGGGGCCCATTGTTGGCTGGAGCATGCACACTGCTTCGCGGCTTTTGTTGCTGTTCATGAGTTACAAGAGTGAGGGACAAAAGTTATAAATGACACGACACCATCTCAAAACCACCTGATGAAGAAACAACAAAGCTAGTGCTCCCAGAAACATCTGTTGACCAATATGGTGGTGTTCTGTGAATTTTAGTTTTGTTCGTCCCAATCCAACACCAACACCTCCAAGTCACGAGTGAGGGAGGAATGTATAACATAAGAACTAGGAAC
>NC_083419.1:74479795-74574629 GCF_020745735.1 Hemiscyllium ocellatum
AGGAGAAGGCCATCCTGCCCTTCGAACCTGCTCTACCATTCAATATCATCATGGCTGATCATTTCGTGGATGCAGAACCATTTACCCATGTTCTCACCTTGTCCCTTAATTAATTAATTATTTTAAAAATGTCTAACTTAGCTTTAAAAGCGTTTACTGAACTAGCATCAACTACTTCCCTGGGCAATGAATTCCATAGAGGTCAAGAAGTTCCTTCTCAATTCAGACTTAAGTTTGCTGCCTCTAGTCTTGTGGTGATGCCCTCTTGTCCTAGCTTCACCTGCCAGTAGAAACAACTCTCAACTTCTATTTTATCCATTCCATTCATTATTTTATATGTTTTCATTCTTCTGAATTCCAATGAATATAATCCCAATCTCTGTTAAGCCAACCCCCTCAACTCCGGAATCAACCTTGTTAACTTCCGCTGCACCCCCTCTAGTGCCAGTACATCCTTTCTCAAGTAAGGAGATAACAACTACATGGAGTGCTCCAGGTGTGGCCTCACCAGCACCCAATACAGCTGGAACATAACCTCTGCTTTTAAGCATAATCCCTTCAGCAAAGAAGGACAAAATCCATTTGCTTTCTGAATTGATGGTTGTACCTGGTGACCAACCTTCATGCAGAAGGATACTCAGGTCCCTCTGTATAGCAAATGATGTAACTTTTTAACATTCAAGTTTTTTTTATGTTACTCCAACCAAAGAGTATAACTTTACATTGACAAACTTTCTATTTCATTTAATAGACCATTACCCACTCACCCAATGTTTATATGTTCCTCTGCAAAGTTTCACAGTCCTCCGCACACTTTGTTCCGCTAACCATCTTAATGTCATATGCAAACTTTGACACCCTACGTGTGGTCCCAAATCCAAATCATCTGTATCAATTGTAAATAATTGCAGTCCCAACACCGATCCCTGATGCACACTACTTGTCAATGATTGCCAGCCAGAATAATACACAGTTATCCCCACACATTATTTCCTGTTAGTCAACCAATCTAATATCCATGCTAATACTCTACCCCTAATGCCATGCACCCTTATATCATGCAACAACCTCTTGTGCAGCATTTTGTTGATGGACTTTTGGAAATCCAGGCACACTGCATCCACTGGGTCCCCGTTGTCCACCTTTCTCGAAATGTCTTCATAGAATTCCAAAAGATTTGTCAAGCATGACTTGCCCTTCATGAATCCATGCTATGTCTGTCCAATGGGACAATTTCTAAAGAGATTCCCTGCTATTTCTTCCTTGATAATAGATCCAAGCATCTTTCCCATTCCAGGGAATAAGCCAACTGGTATATAATTCCCCACTTTTTGTCCACCTTTTTAAAACAGTGTTTTGCTGCTTTCCAATCTGCTGGGACTGCCACAGAGTCCAGTGAATTTTGGAAAATTACTGCCAGTGCATTTGCTATTTTTCCTGGCATCTCTTTTAGTACCCTGGGATGCATCCATCAGGGTCAGGAGACTTTTCTATCGTTAGCTCAATTACCTCCAAACAGTCTTAAACTACCCGTTCCATAGTAATGATAGTTTCCAATTCCTCACCTTCCTTTGTCTCTGTTAATTACTGGCAAGATATTAGTATCCTCCACTGTGATATCCCATAATTCAATATATATATATATATATATATATAACAAACTTTGAATATTTATATAGACTTTTGCTATCTGTCTTTACAGTCTGTGCTAGATTATTTTTCTCATGTTGTATCTTACTTTTCTTTATAGCTCTTTTGTGACTTTCGGTTGACCTTTTAAAGGTTTTTCAGTTCTAGTTTCATGCTGTTTTTGGCCACTTTGTATGCCTTCTCTTTCAATTTGATCACTTTCCTTGGATACCCATCGCTGAGTATGCCTTTTCTTACAGTCCTTCCTTTTCACTGGAATATACCTTTGCTGAGCACTTTATAAAATGTCTTTGAAAATCTTCCACTGCTCATCAACTTCCCACCATAAAGTTTTTGTTTCCAGTCTACTTTATCCAGGTTCTCTCTCATTCTATTATAGTTCCCCGTGTTCAAGCACAGGACCCAGGTATTAGATTTTATCTTCACACTCTCCATATGTATTCTAATTCAACCATACAGTGATCACTTCTTCCAAGAGGATCCCTAACTCTGAGGTGATTAATTATTCCTGTCTCATTGCACAGGGGCCAGATCTTGGATAGCTTGCTCCCTTGTCAGTTCCATTTCATACTGGTCAAATAAAAACTATCATAGATACACATAATGAACTCCTGAAGGCTACCCTGACTGAGCTGGTTCGACCAATCTTCATGTAGATTAAAATCACCCATGATAATAAACGTACCATTTTTCCAGGCATTAGTTATTTCTTTGTTTATTGCCCATCCCAATGTGATGTTATTATTTGGTGGCCTGCACACTGCACCTATCAGTGACTTCCTTGTTAGAATTTTGAATGCATCATTCCTGTTTTTTTTCCCTAATGTACGGCAATAACAACAGCTACTTGCATTGTATGGAATCTTTCACAATGGCAAATCTCCTCAGGTGCTTCATGGATGATCAAAACATTGATTAAAGAGAATGATTTTAAAATACATTTTAAAGGAGGATAGAGAAGATTAGGGAGGCTATTCCACAGACTTCTGCCCTTGGCAGCTCCAATCGTGGAGTGATGCATGTGGGATGGGTTGGAAAGGGAACATGGAAAAGGGAAATGGAGGAGTGCAGGCAGTATATAAGGTCTTAAGGACAGAGGAGGTTCCAGACTGAGTCTGTCTGTCACAGAGAGTATGACTGCCTCATGGAGTTTGAAGCACTGCAATGTCATGTTAGTCGAGGATAGTATAATGGTGGCTGAGAGAACTTTTGATGAGGACTCGTCTACTGAGGTAGTGTAGGCTGAGGTTAGAAACAGGAGAGGAGAGGTCACATTGCTTGGAGTTTTTTATAGGCCTCCACAGAGTTGGAGGGAAGTGGAAGAGAGGATTAGCAAAATTATTCTGAGTAGGAGTGAAAGTAACAGTGTGGTCATTATGGTGGACTTTAACTTCCCCAACATTGACTGGAAATGCTATAACTCTAGTACGTCGGATGGATCAGTTTTCGTCCAGTGTGTACAGGAGGGTTTCCGGCCACAGTATGGTGAAGGGCCGACAAGAGGGAAGGCAACATTGGACCTGGTGCTTGGTAATGAACCAGGCCAGGTGTTTGATTTAGTTCTGGGGAGCACTTTGGAGAGAGTGATGCTAATTCACATACGTTTAGTTTAGCGATGGAAAGGGATGGTTAATGCCACAGGGCAAGAGTTATCGATGGGGCAAGGTGAATTATAATGCGATTAGGCAGGAATTAGGATGCATGGAATGGGGTAGCAAAATGCAGGGGATGCAGACAATGGAAATATGGAGCTGGTTTAAGGAACAAATATTGTGTGTCTTTCAAAGGTATGTCCCTGTCAGGCAAGGAGGAAGTGATAAGGTGAGGGACCCGGGGTTTACGACAGAAATTGCATCTCTTGTTACGAAGAAGGAGGAGGCTTATGTGTTGATGAGGCAAGATGGTTCAGATGGGGAGGTGGAGAGTTACAGATCAGCTAGGAAGGATTTAAAGAGAGTTAAGAAGAGCAAAGAGAGGACTCGAGCTGTCTTTAGCAAATAGAATCAAGGAGAACCCTAAAGTTTTCTATAGGTATGTGAGGAATAAAAGGATGATTAGGGTAGGAATAGGTCCAATCAAAGACAGAAGTGGGAAGTTGAGTGTGTACCCTGTGGAGATCAGAGAGGTGCTAAATGAATATTTCTCATCGGTTTTCACTCAGGAAAAGGAGAATATTGTAGAGGAGAAGAGTGAGGTACGAGATATTAGACTAGAAAGGATCGAGATTAGTTCAAAACAGGTGTTATCAATTCGAGAAGGAGTGAAAGTAGACAAGTCTCCTGGGTTGGATGGGATTTTTCAGAGGATTCTCTGGGAAGCTAGGGAAGAGATAGCAGAGCCTTTGGCTTTGATATTTGAGTCGTCATTGTCTACAGGTTTGGTACCAGAGGACTGGTGGATTCCAAATGTTGTGCCTTTGTTCAAGAAGGGCAGTAGAGATTACCCAGGTAATTATACACCAGTGAGCCTTACGTGTGTTATATGAAAAGGTTTTGGAATGGATTATAAGAGATAAGATTTTTAATCATCTTGCAAACAACAGTTTGATTTCAGATAATCAACATGGTTTCGTCAAGGGCAGGTCGTGTCTCGCAAACTTCATTGAGTTTTTTGAGGAGGTAACCAAGCATGTAGATGAGGGTAGGGCGGTTGATGTGGTATACATGGGCTTCAGTAAAGCCTTTGATAAGGTTACATATGGTAGGCTGTTGGAGAAAATGCAGAGGCATGGAATTGAGGGCGATTTCGCAGTTTGGATTAGACACTGGCTTTGTAAAAGAAGGCAGCGAGTGGTGATTGATGGAAAATATTTAACTGGAGTCCAGTTACTAGTGGTGTGCCACAAAGATCTGTTTTGGGACCACTGCTGTTTGTCATTTTTATAAATGACTTAGATGCATGCATAGGTGGATGGATTAGTAAATTTGCTGATGACACTAAAGTTGGTGGAGTAGTGGGCAGTGTGGAAGAATGTTACAGGTTTACAGGGGGATTTGGATAAATTGCAAAATTGGGCTGAGAGATGGCAAATGGAGTTCAATGCAGTTAAATGTGAGGTGATGCACTTTGAGAAGAATAACAGAAAGGCAGAGTACTGGGTCAATGGAAAGATTCTCGGTAGTGTGGATGTGCAGAAGGATGTTGGAGTCCATGTACATAGATCCCTGAAAGTTGCCACCCAGGTGGATACTACTGTTAAGAAGGCATACGGCGTGTTAGGTTTTATTCGTAGAGGAATTGAGTTCCGGAGCCACAATATCATGCTGCAACTACACAAAACGCTGGTGCAGCCATACTTGGAATATTGTGTGCAGTTCTGGTGCCCATATTTCGGGAAGGTCATGGAAGAATTGGAAAAGGTGAAGAGGAGATTAACCAGGATGGTGCCTAGTCTGGAGGGAAGGTCTTATGAAGAAAGGCTGAGAGACTTGAACCTGTTCTCCTTGGCAAGAAGGCGGCTAAGAGGGTATTTGATAGAAACATACAAGATGATCAGAGCTTAGATAGGGTAGGCAGTGGAAGTCTTTTTCTAGGATGATGACGTCAGAGTGCATGAGGGGGCAAAACTACAAATGTGGAGTGATAGATTCAAGACAGAGGTCAGAGGCAGGTTCTTTACTCAGAGAGTGGTAAGGGTGTGGAATGTACTACCTGCTAATGTAGACAACTCCGCCACATCAGTAAGATTAAAGCAATCCTCAGATAAGCACATGGGTGATTTTAGGATAGTGTAGGGTGACGAGCTGAGAACAGTTCACAGGTCGGTGCGACATCAAGGACTGAAGGGCCTGTTCTGCTCTATATTGTTCTATGACTATTGTGCTACAAGAGATTTCTGCTGTCTTAAACAGAGTGACAGATCTTGTATCGTGGGCATGCGAAATGTCACTGATCTCTACCAAACATGTACGATGTAGAGTCAGGGCAATAATAAGATAATGCAACTGGAGGGGAACAGGTAACTCCATACAAAACCCTGCTCCTTCTCACCTATTTTCACCTCCAAAACCGAGGGAGTTCCAGAAAAACACCTCTGTATCCTACCACAACACTTTGCCCCACAATTGTGGTATCTGGCTGTTCACAATTAGAGTGGAACGGTCTGTACTGGAACCCATTGGGGCCCTGAAACACTTGGTAAAGACCAAAATCATCTGGGCATTGAGAGCCCCACCACATTGTATGCATTTTCTATTGTTTTTACTCTGTTTCTGACTCCCCTTGTTTTTCCGAATGAACCTGTTCAAAGTTGTTATTTGACACACCTGCACTAGCTGTGAATTGAACCCAAGCCTCCTGCTCCAAGATTCGGGATATTTTCATCGCATCACAAAACATCGACTCTAACTTCCCTTGTCCCTGAATATTTCTGGTGCTTAGCTGCTGAGTCACGCCCGAATCAACTCTGCAAATGGGAGGGGCGGAACTGGAGGACCAAGCAGCAGCGGGTCCTCCAACCAGTGTGTGAGGAGCGGGGCCAAAACATTCTCGGGAGGGAACGCTTCAGGATTGGTCAGAAAGCAAACTGTTTTGCAGGATTGATCGTTCTCACTACATCGTGGAGGATTAAACCTCTCTCATAAATCAATGTGAGATTTTAAGGAATAGTTGAGAAGTAAATCTGATAACGTACATATTTTCAATCGATTTGCACAACTCGAGTAAGAAACTTCTTATCAAACTCCCAGAATGACTGGTAATTTAAATACCTGGCCGGTATGGTTAAGTTGGACTGAACAATCTACTTGCGTGCTAGACATCTATATGTCTCTATCTCGATAGAACAATTGTTAATGATGTGTATTTCACCCATGATTCTGAGCATTTATGAATATTCTCTATAAACACCGATAACCTCAGACGCACGCGCAGTTTGGTTTCTATGTGGAGCATGCGCAGTGTCACATTGATCAGGACAGGGAGAGACATGGAGCTGCTTTCTCCGGCAGCGGCTGCGATCGGCTTCAGAGAGCGGCGCTCAGAGCCGGTGTGTGGGAGCCTCGCTGGGAGAAAGGAGCGGAGAGAATTCACAAGTCCCGGATAAAGGTTTAAAAAAACTCGAAAAACCCTCTCCAGGCCCGGGGAAGGAGGTGGCGGTCTCTGATCAGGGAAGGGGCCCAGGGTCACGGCCGCCATTTGTTTGAGGGAAGAGGGAGCGCTCGAGGCCGCCATATTGAGAAGGTCAAGGTGCAGGAGGGCGGGGCTATCGGGGTCTGTAGAACAATCAGAGGAAAGGGAAGCCCCATTGTTACTGATGAATTCCATGAACACAGCGTCACTGGGCGGTCCCGCAGGAATCTCCTCTCTCAGTCCCTGCTGTGATGTTTCACCCCAATCACAACCAGCAGCTCTCCTCCTCTCTCAGCTCCCCTTCTGTCCTTCCTGCAGCATCTGTCCCCTGGGGCATTGAGCTGCCTGTCCTGTCCCTCCCTCAGCTGTTGTTCTGTAATCCCTGTGATATCCCAGTCCCATCTTCGATTACTTCACTAAAGACAGGAATGCACCTGATGGATTTCTCTTAACATCAGCAATTGTTTAATACTCACTTACATGTTTTTACTTATATATTTTTTGAAGTATTTAATTCAAATTTAATCGTTTGCAATGGCGGAATTTGAACCTGTGTCCAGAGAGCATTTGCTGAGTTTCTGGATAAATTGCCTCACAATAATGCCACTAGGCTATCACTTCGCCTGCTCACAGGTTGAGCATCCCAGTGCAACATGAATCCAAACCATTTCTTCCTGCACAATTATTTGATCCTGAACTCTGGTGATATCACTCGGTATCACTCCATGTGGGATACCTCACTGTGTGGGTCTAATTGCTGTCTCTGTCAGCGTCATTCACTCATGCAGCTACTCCAGATCCTGAGCTAACAAAATTCTCCACTCCAGAGAGATGAGGCAGCACAGGCCAGATCTCTATGTGGTCAGTGCCATTCTACATGTGTAACCCTCACAGCATCAGTCTAATTTTGCATTCTGCTTATTTCTGTGTCTTCTACAGATACTCAATAGATTTGCCAACTGCTGGTTGGGAAGATGGTTAGTCAGCCAGAGAAACAATGGTCAGGGAGGTCGGGAGCCTTCAATAAATCCTGCCGTCAGGTAAGATCATTCACAGTGCACAGAGCAGAGAGCAATGAGAGGGCTCCAAACATCAGCTAACAGGACATGACATAGATATAGTGCTGGAGGAGGAGGACAGTACAGACACACCCCAGACTCAAGCACCATCTTTACTTTATGTTTTCTTGTACTGGGACAGCATAGGGAGTTCCCATTTTTCAATCCAGGCATGTGCTGTCTTGGTGAGCATCAGGACAACAGAGGGAAAGCAGGCCTCCCATGAGAGGGTAGTAATGCTGCCTGGGATCTTTCTGTTCCCTATTCCTTCTCTAAAACTGTATCCATGGCTTGTCTTGTGGACCAGTGTCTTCAATCATTCTAACTTCTACAACAGTTCCTATCTCTGTCACCTCCTCCCCTCTCACCAATTACTTCACATATTTGAAAACTCCAGTCCAGATGACCATCCATATCGCTGTAACTTCCTTCAGTCTCTACAACATGCCTTGTCTCGATAGTCTCCTCCAATAACTGGAGACATAGGGTCTGTTTCTGTACAGCATGACTTTTTGGCCAAGGTTTCTGAAATGAAATGCGTCGCGTTTGCCTGTGTTTGGCCAATATCCCTTCTAATCTTCTCCTCTCCATGTACCTGCCCAAGTATCTTTTCCATGTTGTAATTGTACTTGTTTTCACCATTTCCTCTGGCAGTCCATCTGTCTATGCACCATCCTTTGTGGAAAGTGTTGCCCCTCAACTCCCTCTTTAAATCCTTGCTCTCTCACTCCACCTTTGTGCCTCTAGCTTTGGACTCACCTACCCTTGGCTATTCACCTTACTTAGGCCCTACATTGTTTCATAAACCTTTATAAGGTCACCCCGTGGCTTCCTCTGCCTGGGGGAAACATTGACGACAATGTTACAAATATCTCCAACTCATGTACTCAATGCTCTGGCCACTGTTGGCTAGTGTGCCAAATGCTGCTTTCCTCACCCTGTCCACCTGTGATGCCACTTCCAAGGAACAAAGTAACTGCATCCCTTGGTCTCTCTCTGTTCGACAAACCGCCCAGGGCCCTGCCATTAACTGTGTTACTCCTCCATGGTTTGTCTGAACTAAGTTCAATACCCAAATTAAACTCTATCTTTCATTCCTTAACCCTCTGTCCCAGTTGATTACCATCCCCTTCGATAACTATATTCTATGCCCACTCTTCCACTAATCTTGGTATCAACAAACATAATAACAGAGACTCCTATATTTTCACTCAAAACGTTTATGTAAATAATGTACAACAGTGGTGCCAGCACCAATCCTTACAGCACACTACTGGTCAGAGACCTCCAGTCTGAACAACAACCCTCTCCCACCACCCTCTGTCTCCCACTGTCGTCCCATTGTGTATCCAGTTGGCTAGCTCTCCCTGATCCCTTGTGATCTACCCTTACTGACCAATGTATCATGCTACACCCTGACCAAGGGTTTGCTGAAGCCAGAAACAACATCTGTTGCTCTGCCTTCGTCTATCTTTTTGGTCACATCTTGAGCAAACTCCAGTCAAGTTTGTGAGACATGTTTTCCCACGCACAAAGCCAGGCTGGCTGTTCGTAATCAGTCCTTATCTTTCCAAACGCATGTAAGTCCTACCTCTCAGAATGACCATCAACAGCTGACCCACCAGGATGTCTGGCTCATCAGTCTGTAGTTCCCTGGCTTTCTATTGCAGCCTTTCTTAATTAATGACACAACATTATAATCATAGTCAGAGAGTCATACCGCATTGTTTGGTTAATGCTAACCATACTCTAAAACGGATCTCATCCCACCTGCCTGTTCCTCGATCATATCCCTTCAAACCTTCCTATTTCTGTACTAATCCAAATGTCTTTGAACCTTGTAATTGTCCCCACATTCATGCCTTCCTTGGGAAGTTCATTCCACACGCATCCCACACTCTCTGTGACAATGTGTCCCCATGTACTTTTTTTTAAATGTCTCTCCTCTAAACCTAAGAATGTAGTGCCTTGACTTGAAACTCCCCTGTCCATGGGAAAAGACAACTCCCATTAACTCTATCTATCCCCCTCATTACTTTATAAACTTCTATGAGATCATCTGTCAACATTCAGGTTTCAATGAAAAAATACCAACCTATCCAGCCTTTCTTTATAACTGAAAACTTCCATAACCAGCCACATCCCAGTAAATCTAATCTGAATCCTCTGTAGCTTAATAATATTCTTCCTATAAATGGGTGACCCGAACTGGACACAGCATTCCCGAAGACGACTCACCAATGGCCTGTATAATCTCAATGCGACTTCCCAACTCCTATCTCCAAAGGATTGAACAATGAGAGCAAGTGTAGCAAGCAAGTTTTTTTTTAACCATCCTGTCTCTCCGTGTTGCAAACTTCAAAGAATTATGTACCTGAACCCCGAGTTCTACAACACTACCGAAGGTCCTACCATTAATTGTATAAGTCCTGCCCGTGTTTGTTGTACCAAATGCATTCCCTCACATTTATTCAGATTGAACTCCATCTACAGTTTATCAGCCATTCACACATTTCATCAAGATACCTTTGTAATCTCAGAAAACCTTCTTCACTGTCCACAATGCCATCCTTCAATCTACCAGCCTACCACATGCAGCTCTCTATGGTACAAATATCTCTGCTAGGGGCCCTACAATTTCTTCACCAGCTTCCCACAATGTCCTGCGCTACATTTGATCAGGTCCTTGGGATTTATCTACCTTTGTGTTTTAAAACCTCGAACGCATCCTCTTCTATAATGTGGAATCATTTCAGTTATAGAGATGTATAGCACAGAAACAAATCCTTCGGACCAACCCCTGAATGATATATCTAGTCACATTTGCCAGAACTTTGCCAATATCCCTCTGAACCCTTCCTACTCATACACCCATCCACATGCCTTTTAAATGTGTTTCTATCACCCTCCACTATGTCCTCTGGCAGCTTATTCCATACACTCTGCAGGAACCAATTGTCCTTTAGGTCCCTTTAAAAAGTTCCTCACGCATTTTAAAGCTATGTCCTGTCGGTTGGGAATCCCCCAACCTGGGGAAAAGACCTTGTCTGTTGACCCTATCAATTATCATCATGATTTTAAACACCTTTATCAGTTAACTTCTCAGCTTCCCATATTCAAGTGAATTCAGCTCCAGCTTATTTAGCTTTTCCCTGTAGCGCAAACCTACCAACCCTGGCAACTTCCTTATTCATTTCTTCTGAACCCTTTCATGTTCCATAACATCCTTCCTGTGGCATTGAGAACAGAATTGCACACAGTGTTCCAATAATAGTCAGGACAAACACTGTTTAGCTCCCTGAGCTCCCCAGTCTTTATCCACAGTAAGGTCCAAAGTGAAATATTTGTTTTGGATCTTATAATTTCACACATCATTGGCTTCATTGATCATTAAGGATACCGGTTTTGTCCCTTGCTCTTCTTTTGCTCTTAATACACTTGTAGAATCTCTTTCAATTCTCCTTAACTTTCTCTGCCAAAGCTATCTCATGTTCCCTTTTTGCATTCCTGATTTCCATCCTAAGTGTATTTCTACAGCCCCGATGCTCCTGAGGGGATTCCCTTGAGCCAGCCAGTTATATCTGACATGTGTCCCCTTTCTTCTTCTCCAGAGCCTCGAAACACAGCCAATGTTTCCTAATTCTATCAGCATTGAGCTGCACACTAACAGGAACATGCTGGCGCTGAACCCTCCTTTTATCTCGGTTTTAAGATATTCCTACTTGCCAGACTTCCCTTTACCTGCAAATAACCTTCCCATATTTACTTTAAAAATTCCTGTCTAATACTATCTTGCTCCATTGTATAACTTGAACTTGTGGACCAGGTCTGTCCTTTTCCATCGCTATTTTCAAACTAATACAATTGTGGTGACTTTCCAAAGGGCTCCCCCACTAACACCTCAGTCCCGTTCCCGACCTTGTTTCCCAAGGGGAGGTCAGGTTTAGCCCCATTCTCCAGTTGGGCTTTTTACATTATGACGGGAGTTTTTGGGACACAATTAACAAATTCCTTCCATCCAAATGCTTAACGCAGTAGCAATCCCAGTCCAAGTTTGGAAAGGTGAAGATCCCCTTCCGTTACGATCCTATTATTCTAACTGGTATCTGCGATTTCCTGACACATTTGCTCCTCCATCTCCCATTGCCTATTGCTGTAGTACGACCGTAGCAAACTGATGACCAATTTCTATTTCTCAGTTCCACCAATATCGCTTAACTGGGCGATCCTGCATGAATACTCCCTCTAGGTACTGCTGGGATTTTCCCCCCAATCAAAACCACCAACTCTCCTCCTGTTTTGCCTCCTGTTCTATCCTTCCTGCAGCATCTGTCCCCTGGAACATTGAGCTGCTGGTCCTGTCGCTCCCTCAGCTGTGTTTCTTTAATACCTACAACATCCCAGTCCCATGTTCCCATCCATGCTCTGGGTTCATCTGCCTTATCTGTCTGACCCTTTGTATTGAAATAAATGCAGTTTAATCCACCAGTTTTCCCTTATTGCCTGCTACGTTCTTGCCTGCCTTGTCTATTTATATTGCTCTCTTGAACATCTGTACCAGCCTCAAATTTCTTTCTGGCCTTCTGACTGTTTGGGGTCCCACACTCCTGCCAGACGAGTTTAATTCCTCTCAAGCAGCTCCAGCAACTCTCCCCACCATGATATGGGTCCCCCTCCTGCTCCCAGTTCAGGTGTTTTCCCCACCCTGTCTGCTTGTGCTGACACCTTCAGACAACCAGGGACTTGTCCACCAAGGTCCATGTGTATTCCTCAGTATTCCAGGAGAACCTACAATTCATAATGGATATCGTTTACTTATTAAACTTCCAACAGTGATCAGAAGTAAACTCCATCTGCCAATACTCTGCTCAGTTTATCATCTGATCGATATCAGACTACAGCTGGAGACCATACTCCTCACTCTGGACAACACCCTCACCTTTCATGTCATCTGCAAACCTACGAATGATACTTTCTCCTTTCACATCTGAGATATTAATGTACATAATAACCAGCAATTGGTTCTGTACAGATCCCTGTGGTACACCCGCTGGGCAAAGGCTTCCAATCGTGAAAGACACCCTCCACCAATTGTGGATCCAATTTTCCAACTTGCCTTGGATCCCATGGGCTCTTTCCTTTTGGACCAGCCTTCCATGTGGGACCTTGTCAAAGACCTTAATAAACTCCATGTAACCACATCATCTGCACTGCCCTCATCAATATCAGAGGACAGTCCTCTACCAAATCCATACAGACAATCCCTAATGTATTCCTGTCATTTCTAATATTGGTTCATCGTGTCCCTCAGAATTGTTTCCAATAATTTCCCTCCCCCTGCTGTCAGACGATCTGCTCTATAGTTACCTGGCCTATCACTGCTACTCTTGAACAAAGGAACCACATTAGCGATCCTACAGTCATTGGGCACTTCGCCTGTGGCCAGCAAAGTATTGAATATATCCAGGGCCAGGGCCCCTGCAATCTGCTCCCTTCTGTCCCATTACAGCCTGGGATATACTTTGTTGTTACTGGGAATTTCTCCACCTTTTTGCCTGTAAATACATTTAATGCCTCCTTCTCATTGATCTTAATATGTTTCAGAACCTCACCATCCCAACTGAAACCCCCGGCTACAATGCCTTGCTCCTGTGTGAATACAGATGGGAAGTATTCATTGAAGACCTCACCTACATTCACTGGCTCCATGCACTGATTGTCCCTTTGGTTTCTAACAGGCCCCACTGCTTAGTTGGGGATCCTCTTACTCTAACTGTACTTATTAAATATCTTGTGCCTTATCCTTAACATTATCTGCTAAGGATATTTTGTGACCATTGATTGCCCATTGATTTTTAAGGACACCCCACCCCCACCCCCACCCCCGGCGCTTTCTATCTCATGCCTTTGATCCCCATTATTGTTAGTGTTACCCATTTTGCCAGAGGTTCCACAAGGTTGTGAACCATTGAATATTTATGTTCCACATTTTGTTCACCCTGTAACCACATCTCTCTGATGTTTAAATCTCTTTCATCTATGTCACAAATCCAGCTACCTTATTGAAGAGACTTTGTCGATGCAGAAATAAAAATCTGTACTCTTTCCCACAATTTCCTATCAGATACTAATTCGCTAATGTAGAGTTTTAGTTAAACCTTATCCCATCCTGTTCCTTTCTGCTTGTCTTCAGCCACATCCCCATGCTGTTCCAATGCGTCACCTTTTCTATTTGAATTTGGAAAACACTTTGCTGTGGGTATGTCGTGCAGACCACGTGAGCATGGGCAGATGTCCATCTCGAAAGGACAAGTGTTTGGGTTTTTTGCACATCAGCAATGGTTTCATACATGTTTATGGATTGTTAATTATATTATTTGAGTTTATTGATTTCAATTTCTGCCATTTCAGACGGTGGGATTCAAACTTTCCTCCCCCGAACATTAGTTGAGGTTTTGGATACATGCTCTAGCGATAATACCACTAGGCCATCACTTCGCCTGCTCACAGTTTGCTCACTCTTTGACCGTTATAGCAGTGCATCATGAAGCTAAACCTATTCTTTTGTCACAATTGTTTGATCCTGACACCTTCCTGCATTCTGGTGATATCACTTAGTCTCTCTCCACGTGGTATCCCTCACTGTGTGGGTCTAATTGCTGCCTCTGTCAGTGCCTCTCACTCTTGCAGCTACTCCAGATCCTGAGCTAACAGAATTCTCCGCTCCACAGAGATACAACAGCTCAGGCCAGGGATGCAGACTGATCTCTGTGGGGCTCAGTGTCATTCTACATGAGTTATCTTCACTACATCAGTGTAATTTTCCATTCTGTCTATTTGTCTGTCTTCTGTAGGTACTCGGGGAGTCCTGACTCAATAGACTTCCCAACTGCGGGGTGTCTCGTCCATCACCACATTGAAGATGGTTGACCAGCCAGAGAGACAAAGGACATGGAGATCTGGAGCCTTCACTAAATCCTGCAGTGAGGTAAGATCACTCACAGTGAACAGAGCAGGAAGGAATGAGAGGGCTCCAAACATCAGCTAACAGGACATGACACAGATACAGTGCTGGAGGGCGAGCACAGTACAGACACACCTCTAGCTCAATCACCATGTCTACTTTAACTTACGTTGCACTGAGACAGCATAGGGAGTTCACAATCCAGGCCTGTGCTCTCTTAGTGAGCATCAGTACAACAGAGGGGAAAGCAGGCCTCCCACGAGAGGGTGGAAATGCTGCCTGGGATCTTTCTGTTCTGTGTTCTCTCTAGAACACTGTACCTATGGTATGTCTTGTTGATCAGCGTCTTCAATAATTTTTAACTCCTATAACCGTTCCTATCTCTGTAACCTCCTTCTTTCCATGTAGGCCCTCTGCATATTTAAAATGTACCGCATTCCAGACTACCATCCCTATCACTATAGCTTGCTTCAGTGTCTACAACATGCCTTATCTCAGTATTGTCCTCCTCTTTAACTGGATACAGGGTCATACAGCAGGAAAACTGAACCTTCTGTCCAAGTCATCAATGCTGACCATTTTTCCAAAACTGAACGAGTCGCATTTGTCTGTGTTTGGCCCATATCCCTTCAAAACTTTCCCTCTCCATGTACTTGCCCGAATTTTGTTTCCATGTTGCAATTGTGCTTGTTTTGCCCATGTGGCCCTGTTAGTTCGTTCCGCCTATGCACCATCCTCTGTGGATAATGTTACCTCTCAGCTCCCTCTTTAAATCTTTGCTCACTCACCTCACGTTTATACGCTCTTGGACTCACTTACCCTTGGCTATTCACCATTCTTATTCTCTGCATGGTTTTAAAAACTTTTATAAGTCACCCCTTATAAGCCTCCTCTGTCCAAGGGAAATATTGAAGACAATGTTACAAATATCTCCAACTCATGTATCAAAGTGCTGGCCAATGACGGCAAGTGTGCCAAAGGCTGCTTTCACCACACTGTCCACCTGTGATGCCACTTCCAGGGAACAATGTAACTGCACCCCTTGGTCTGTCTCTGTTCAATAACACTATCCAGGGTTGTACCATTAACTGTGTTAGTCCAAAACTCAATACCTGAATTAAAATCCATCTTTCATGTCATGCTCCACTGGCCCAGTTGGTCGGGATCCCCTTTGATAACCGTATTCACTGCCCACTACACCATTAACTTAATCATCCACAAAATTACTAACAATGACTCCGATATTCTCAACCAAATCGTTTGTCGATGATGCACATCAGTGGACCCAGCATCCATCTTTGTAGCACACCGCTGGTCACAGGCCTCCAGTCTGAACAACAATCCTCTCCCACCACCCTCTGTCTCCTACTGTCAGGCCGATTTCGTATCCAGTTGTCTAGCTCCTCCTGATCACATGTGATCTAATCTTACAAACCAGTATTTCATGCTAAATCCCGTCAAAGGCCCTGCTGACTTTAGTGGAGACAATGTACGATCACCACTTCAACAAAAACAATCAAGTTAGTGAGACCTGTCTTTGTACGCACAAAGCCATGCTGACTATCTGTCATCAATCCTTGCCTTTCCACATGCATGTAACTCCTGTCTGGCAGAATCATTTCAACAACTTACCCACCACTGACATTGGGTTACTTGGTCTTTAGTTCCCTGGGTTTCCATTGCAGTCTTTCTTAAATAATGGAACAAAACCATATGGTTGTCAGAGCTGGACTGCATGGAAACTGACCCTTCAGTTGGTACCAACCATAATCTCAAACTAAACTCATCCCAGCTGCCTGTTGCTGGCCCATATCCCTCCAAACCCTTTCCTATCCATGTACTTAACTAAATGTCTTTTAAACATTGTAAATGTACTGACATCCACCTCAGGAAGTTCATTCCACACCCAAACCACCCTCTGTGTAACAACCTGCCCCTTATTTTCTTTTTTTTTAACATCTCTCTCTTCTAACCTTAAAAATGTGGCCCATCCCCTTGAGATTCCCTCATCCTAAGGAAAAGGCAACTACCATTAACTCTATCTATATCCCAACTGTTTTCTTAAACTTCTATGAGGTCACCTCTCAACCTCCAGGCTCCACTGAAAAGAAACTCCGCATATCCAGCCATTTTTCAGAACTCAAGCATTTCATACCCAGCAAGGTCATGGTAAATTTCTTCTGAACACCTTTCAGGTTAATAATGTTCTCCCTATAACTGGGTGACCAGAACTGGACAGAGTATTGCAGAAGAGTTCTCACCAATGTCCGTACAATATCATAATCACGTCCCAAATCCTCCACTCAATGGACTGAGCAATAGTCAGGCATGCCAAGCACTGTCTTATCCATCCTGTGATGTGAGCTTCAAGAATTATGTACCTGAACCCGGAGGTCCCTCTGCTCTAAAACACTAACCGAGGCCCGAACATTAATTGTATCAGCTCTACCCTTGTTTGTTTTACCAATTGCACTACCTCACATTTATTCAGATTGAAGTCCATCTACAGGTTTTCAGTCCATTCATCCATTTCATCAAGATCCCTTTGTAACATTAGAAAACCCCCTTCACTGTCCACTATGTCACCCTCCAGCCTTCCAGCCCATCACACATGACTGTCAATGGTACAAATACTCTTTGCTCGTAGCTCCTCGATTTCTTCCCTAGCATCCCACAGTGTCCTGTGATACACTTAATCAGGTCCTGGGGTTTTCCATACCTTTTGTGTTTTAAAACCACCAGCACCACCTCTTCTGTAACATGCACTCTTTTCAAGTCATAGAGATGTACAGCATGGAAACAGACCCTTCAGTCTAATTCATCCGTGCTGACCAGAAGACTTCAATAAATTCATCCTATTTATCAGCATTTGGCCCATGTGCCTCTGAACCCTTACTCATATACCCAACCAGATACCTTTTAAATGTTGTAATTGTATCAGTCTCCGTTACTTTTTCTCTCAGCTCATTCCATACACACATCACGTGTGCATGAAAAGGCTTTCCCTTCGGTCCCTTTTTAAACCTTTTCCCTCTAACCTTAAACCTATGCCCTCTAGATTTGGACTTCCCAACCCCTGGGAAAAGACAATGAATGTTTATCCAATCCATGCCCTTCATGTTTATATAAACCTCTTTAAGGTCTCTGATGCTCCAGGCAAAATAGCCCCAGCTTATTCAGCAACAACCCTGGCAACATCTTGGAAATCTTTTCTGAGCCCTTTCAAGTTTCACAACATCCTCCCTATAGCAGGGAGTCTGGAATTGCGGAGAACTATAATTGTGGTCCCTGAGTTCCCCAGTCTTTGACCACAGTAAGTTCTGGAGTGAAAAATTTGTTTAGGGTCTTAACCATATCTGCTAATGAAAGCCAACACACCATACGCCTTCTTAATACCCTCTCAAATTGGTTGGTAACTTCAGGGACACCGGATCCCTCTGTTTGTGTACACTGTTAAGAATCCTGCCTTTACCTATGTAAGTTTTTTCTGCAGAATCCTCCAATCTGAAACCATCCCTATCATTGTAACTTCCCACAGTCCCTACAACACTCATAAACTGTGAAACCTCCTCAAGTCACTATATTCGTAATGCCTGCAAAATTCTCCAATCCCGATATCCATCCTTAACTCTTGTAAATGCCACCAGCCTCCACTGCCCTTATGGGGAACATTGCAGAGGAGGGAAGAGTTGTAGAGACTATGCCATGTTACTGAGGTAGGAAGGGCTGCAGAACCTGGAGGATGGTGCTAGTGTAGGAAGGGACTTGGATCCTGCAGGCGGTTAGAGGGACCGGGATTCATAGAACCTGCGGGATGGGACCAAGAATGGGTTGTGAAACATGAAGGATGTTATAATTTGAACCACAGATAATTTTTGATTGAACCATTCAGCCGTACTTAGAGTCAAAGAGATGTACAGCATGGAGACCGACCCTTCGGTCCAACCCGTCCATGCTGACCAGATATCCCAACCCAATCTAGTCCCACCTCCAGCATCTGGCCCATATTCTTGTAAACCCTTCCTATTCATATACCCATCCAGATGTCTTGGCACCAACCTTCACCACTTCCTCTGGCAGCTCATTCCATACACCTACCACCCTCTGCATTGAAAAAAATTGCCCCTTAAGTTTTTTATATCTTTCCCCTCCAACCATAAACCTATGCTCTCCAATTCTGGACTCCCACACCTGAAGATAAAGACTTTGTCTCTTTAGCCTCTCCATGCCCGTCATGATTTTATAACCCTCTGTAAGATCGCCCCTAATAATTTTATAAACCTCTGTAAGTTCACCCCTCAGCCTTCGATTCTCCAGGGAAAACAGGCCCAGTCTAATCAACCTCTCTCTCTAGCTCAAACCCTGCAACCCTGGCAGCATCCTTGTAAATCTTGTCTGAACACTTTCAAGTTTCACAACATCCTTCCAATAGGGAGGTGACCAGAATTGCACACAATATTCCAAAAGTAACCTAATCAATGTCCTGTACAGCAACAACATGACCTGCCAACTCCTGTCCTCAATACTCCGACCAATAAAAGAAAGTATACCAAATGCCTCCTTCACTATTCTACCTACCTGCGACTCTGCTGTCAAGGAGCCATGAACTGCACTCCAATATCTCTATGTTCAGCAACACTCTGTCAGACCTTACCATTAAGTGTATAAGTCCAGCAAAAATATGCTTTTGCAAAATGCAGCACCTCACATTTATCTGAATTAAACTCCATCTACCACTTCACAGCCCATTGGCCCATCTGATCAATATCCCATTGTAATTGGAAGTAACCCATTTCGCTGGCCATTACACCTCCAATTTTGTTGTCATCTGCAAACTTACTAACTATACCTCTTATGCCTACATCCAAATCATATATCTAAACAATACATAATATTGGACCCAGCACCGATCCTTGTGGCACTCCAATGGTCACAGGCCTCCAGTTTGAAAACCAACCCTTCCCCACCACTCTTTGTCTTCTACCTTTGAGACAGTTCTGCACCAATTGGCTAGTTCTCCCTCTATTCCGTGAGATCTAACCTTGCTAGCCAGTCTCCCATGGGGAACTTTGTTGAACACCTTACTGAAGTCCACATAGATCACATCCACTGCTCTGCCCTCATCAATCCTCTATGTTACTTCTTCAAAAAACTCAATCAAGTTTGTGAGGTATGATTTCCCACTCTCAAAGCAATGGTGACTATCCCTAATCAGTCCTTGCATTTCCTTGACCCTGACTCATGCATGGACATCCTGTCCCTCACGATTCCCTCTAACAACGTTCCCACTGATGTCAGGCTCACCAGTCTATAGTTCCCTGGCTTTTCTTTACTGTCTTCCTTAAATAGTAGCAACACGATATCCAACCTCCAGTCTTCTGGCTCTGATGCCCTGTTTCTAGAGATCTTTACCGGAATGGCTGTGCAAATCTTCAGGTTCCCAGGCTGGGAGGTGTGAGTTCAGATATGAATCTATTTGCCCATTCTCTCTGTGTGCCTGAGATTGATCTGGTGGCGTTCTGGTAGAAAGCACTCTCAGTATATCCGGTAACATCCAGATCTACAGGACTGACCACAGCTCACCTCATCAAAGCCTTCGTTTAGAATGGTCTTTATTTTAATATTTTTAAATGGCAGTTTTGTGAGATGCAGGAATTGAGGAGTTGTCATTTTTGAAAGAATGAAACTTTTATCATTGACCCTGACCCATGCACCGGGGATTCGTGGATTCTGTTATTCTCTACAGACTATCACTCAGAGGATTGTATCACCAGGGAATCTGAGTGCAGATAGTCTTTGCTTGGTAGAGTGTCAGTTTCCCAGTTGATGTCAGCTCGGACACAGTGTTTCTGGACAATGTGTTACTGTGTAAATACCTCACCGACTGGTTCAGGGGTGAGTGCGCTGGGCCCTGAGCACCAGGAACTGGGAAACCTCATGCTGATTGTATGCGGCAAAAGTGAGAATTGCAGATGCTGCAGATCAGAGTCTTGATTAGAGTGATGCTGGAAAAGCACAGCAGGTCAGGCAGCATCCGAGGAGCAGAAAAATCAACGTTGTGCCAGATGTCGATGTTCCTGCTCCTCGGATGCTTCCTGACCTGCTATGCTTTTCCAGCAACCATTCTAACCTAGACTCTATTTGTATGTGAGGCTCAGCGGAGAAAGTGAGGTCTGCAGATGTTGGAGATCAGAACTGAAAATATGTTGCTGAAAATGCGCAGCAGGTCAGTCAGCATGCAGGGAACAAGAGATTCGACGTTTTGGGCATTACTGAAGAAGGGCTTATGCCCGAAACGTCGAATCTCCTGTTCCCTGGATGCTGCCTGACCTGCTGCGATTTTCAGCAACACATTTTCAGCTGTGAGGCTTAGCACCAGACTGGGTGAGAGCAACTCCCTGAGTAAATGACAGGTATGGAACTTGGTTCCTCCTGCTGTCTTTGACCTTGTGCCATATTGTTATCTCCCTCTCATGAGTGAGTGTGGCATGTTCTCTAGTCCTGACAGTGTCCACTCCCTGGAAACCCTTCCAGCTGTTGAACATCTCCCTTCTCTCTCACTCCCTCCAGCCCTTCCAACCTGGCCTTGGTCTTGTATCTCCTGCAATCCTAAATGACCAATGTTATCGCATTGCTTTCCTTTGAGCTGTGTGGGAACAAACCTGAAGTAGTTTTGGGCCATTGGAACAAAAAGATAACTTCCCCTTCTCCACCTTTGTCAAACAGAGTCTGCTTGTTTGTCTCTCTCCCATAAGGGGAAGGAACCATCCTTTCAGCATCCACCCTGTCCATTCCCCTGAGGATCTGTACATTTTAATGAGGACAACTCTCCTCCTGATGACCCTCAGTGACACAGCACCGAAGTGACATGTTTATGTTCCCCGATTTTCTGCAACTGCTTCCTTTTGCTCTATCCCTCCCTCATTCTGAAACCTCCACCAGTCTGGACAGTGCTCCAAACCACTAATTACTGAGAATGCTCCAACCTCCTACCTCTGTAAACTCCTCACACTCCTACAATCCTCCTTGTCTGTGAGAACCTCTCCAGCTTCTACAGTCCCTCTAAATTATTGCATCTCCTACAGCCCTTACCACTCTGTATGCTCCAGTCACTACATTTCTCCATGCATCTGTAAACCCGTCCAGCCCTTTCAAATCTGCCTATCTCTCCAAGGTCCCGCACTTCCACAAAACATCCCTCTACGTGGAACTTCCGCCAGATACCACGAACCTCCAGATCTCAGTAATCCCCTTGCAGTTTTCTCTGTCTCTATTCCCATCTTCAGTCCCGACAACCCAACTTCCATATACAACATCAAGTCCCTGCAATCCTCCCAAACTGTGTAACCCCCAAAAGACCTTACAATTCTATCTCGATCACTATCTGCCTGCAGTGATTTGAAACTTCGGCAATTAGAGTCAGAGAATCATAGAGATGTACAGCATGGAAACTGATCTTTCGGTCCAACTTGTCCATGCTAATCCAGTCACACCAGTCAGCACCTGGCCCATCTCCCTTTAAACCCCTCCTATTCATATACCCATCCAGATGCCTTTCAACTGTTGCAATTGTACCAGCCTCCTCCACTTCCTCTGGCAGTTCATTCCAAACGCGTACCACCCTCTGTGTGAAATATTTGCTCCTTAGCTCTCGTTAAATCTTTCCCCTCTCAACCTAAACCTATGACCTATAGTTCTGGACTCACAAACCCCAGGGAAAAGACTTTGTCTATTTATCCTATCCTTGCCTCTCATAATTTTGTAAACTTCTGTAAGGTCTCCCCTCAGTTTCCGACGCTCCAGGGAATACAACCCCAGCCTGTTCAGCCTCTCCCTATAGCTCAAATCCTCCAACCTTGGCAACATCCATGTACATCATTTCTGAACCTGTCAAGTTTCACAACATCCTTCCGATAGGAAGGAGACCAGAATTGCACACGGTTTTCCAAACGTGACCTAACCAATGTCGCTCCCCCAAATATCTCCCCACAACACGACCTCCCACTCTTGTACTCAATACTCTGACCAATAAAGGAATGCATACCAAGTGCCTTCGTTGCTATCCTATCTACCTGTGACTCGACTTTCAAGGACCTCTGTACTTCATTTGAAAAATTGGATAGACAGATGGAGTGGCCTGAGGTCTTGTGGGTGAAGCTAGTTCAGTCTAAGCTGTTAGGCAGAGCCAGTGAGGTATTTGCAGCGCTGTCTCATGAGTGGTCAAGAGATTATGCACATGTCAAACAGGCTATTGTAAGTGCTTATGGATTAGTACCAGAAACGTAATGAAGCCGTTCAGAAACATAAAGAAAGAACCAGGACAGACTTATGTGGAGATCTATACAATTAAACATAGTAATCGTTCTGCAACATCTCCAGTCTCCATGCGTCCCTCTGTCATGGTGAGCTGCTTCAATCCCCATAACATTTCCTGTCTCTGTACACCATCAAGTTGATACAACCCTTCTGATTTCTATCATGTCCTGCTTACCCGTTTTTGTGAATTCTGCCGAGCACTGATACTCTCTCTATCTGTGTAAATGCCTCAGTCTCTACAATCCCCATTACTTTGCAGCCCCCACCAGACCCGAAAGCCATCACTATCTGTGAAAGCTCCTTCAGGTCTATATCATCCACCTTGCTGAAACCCGCTATCACCATTGGAACCCCCAGTATTTCCTAACATTGTTGAGTCTCTAAAACCGACCCTATCAGTTTAATCTATTCCACTGCGTACAACACTCCAAGTCTGTGTAATCTCTTCAATACCTTCAGTTCCTTTATACATATAGGTGTGACTGCATTGTGGCCATTGTATACTCATTTATATCTGCAAAAGAAGCTGCTCACTGTAGCACATCCTATGCTCATAAGTGAATCTTGTCTCTCACAAGCCTCTCTACGACTCTCTCCTCCAGTCTCTACAAGCTTCCCTATCCCTGTAGTATCTTGCAGCATGCACACCACTCACTCTCTCCGACATACCTTCCAGTGCATGAAATCATCTCTCTTTCTAACTTTTTTCCCAGTCTACAACTTCCTCCCTATCCCTGCAACATTCTCCAGTCTACATCATCTTCCATGTGCTTGCAACATTCTCCAGTCCATACCACTCTCCCTTTCCCTGTAACATTCTCCAGTCCATACCATCCTCCCTATCACTGTGATATTGTCATGTCACGATCCACAGCCCTACACACATCCCTTTCTCTGAAGTCTAATCAAAGACGCTTTATCTCTCTAACATCCTCCAAACAATAAAATGCTTTCTCCTGCGAACATTCTGTAGCAACTGTAACTATGTTTAACCCTGCAACATTGTCGCGCCCCCAAACATCTCTCCCACTGTGTGACCTCTACCCATCCCTCCAAGGCCCTCTCTCGGTGACACATGCCATGCATTTGCAACAAGGCAGATGGAATGACAGCATTAACTGAAGAAAACAGATATGATCGAACTGTTATTGTGGAGGGGTGGCTGCAGAATGACCATGACAGGGATGTGATTATTGAAGGGTTCTAGGGATTTAGGCAGGATCAGCAAAAAATCCAAACAAAATCCCGTTTTGTTGTGAAGAAAGGATGCAGTCAGTGCATTAGTGAGACAGCCAATTTAATCAGGGAATCAAAATATAGAGTCAGTTTGAATGGACAGCCTCCAAATAGCAAGGGGGATCTGGAAGATCAAATCACAATCCATGCTCGTTGTTAAGTTAGATACAATATTTTCTTGGTGATAGTAGACAGAGGCATGTGGAGTGGTCAATTTTTGATTGGACGTCTGTGGCCAATGGTGTTTCACAAGGATCAGTGCTGCGATGTCTGTGTGTAATTTATATCTGTGATTCAGATGAAAAGGTCAGCAGTTTGATTAGTATTTTGCAGACGACATTTGGAAAGGCATGTAATGATAGGGATAGTTAGGGGAATTGTGGATAGTGAGGAGGAGTGTTAAAGGTTGCAGCAGTGTATAGGTCAGCTGGGACGCTGTGCAGAGAAATCACAAACCGAATTTCATCGGGACAAGTGTGAAGTGATACATTTATCAAGTCAAATGGAAGAGAGAAGTACACTAATTGTCTAATTGGAAACATTGATAAATAGATGATCTTGAATGCAAATCCGTATCTCCCTCAAAATAACAACACAGTAGGATGTGGTGGTAAAGGAGGAGTATGGTATGCTTACCTTCATTGGTCACAGTATTGAGTACAGACGTTTGCATGTCATGTTGTGACTGAATGAAACTTCATTCGGCCATGTTTGGAATGTTACGTGTCGTTTTCATCACCACACTACAGGAAGGATGTGGAGGCTCTGGGGAGGTTGCAACAGAGGGATTGTTTTGCGAGAGTATCGGGGACTGAGGGGTGACCTGGTACAGGTATATAGCGTTAGGAGAGGTGTGAATAGTGTGGATAGTTGGAATCCTTCTTCCAATGTCGAAATATCAAATACTGAGGCGCCTCGGTTTAAGGTGAGAGTGAGAAGTTTTAAGTGAGATGAATGAGGCCAGTTTTCTTTACCGAGAGGGTGGAAGCTGCTCAGGAGGTGGGAGAGGTGGCAATGAGAGCAAAGTTATGAAGTGGCATTTAGACAGAAACATGAACAGGCAGAGAATAGAGGGATATCGCCCATGTGCAGGCAGATGGGATTAGTTTAGAATAGCATCATGGTCAGCACAGCCATGGTGGGCCGAAGGGCCTATTACTCTGCTGTACTGTTCTATTTTCTAACTTAACGGCATCTACCCTGTCCAAGCCCCTCAGAATCCTGGATGTTTCATTCAATTTCTCTCCCATTATTCAAAACCCCAATGGGTTCCAGGTCAATCTCCTCCACCTCTGATCATTGGAAAATCCCGCCATCTCCAGGATCAGCCGAGTGAACCTTCCCTGGCCTGCCTCCAACACAAGAATGTCTTTCCTTAGGGCACGCATTATAACCTAGGTGTGGTTTGACTTGGACCTTGCATCATTTTACCAAGACCTCCCTATTTTCAGACATTCCCTCTGTAACAAGTGCCACCATTTGATTTGCCTTCTCTATTACCTGCTGATCCGTAAGCTACATTTTTCAGATTGATAAACAAGAACTCCCTCACCCCTTTCTGCTGTCAATCTGAAACCAAATAGTGTTAGCCTGACAGTAAGTCGGGAACGTGCTGGAATGTGTTTTAAAGGATATGACAACAAATGATAACTGGATGCTTAGAAACAATGGGAGACACATGATTTTGTAAAAAGGGAATATTTTAAATCTGTTGGATTCTGCATTTTGGTGTGACCATAAATGCAGAATAGATAAGGGTAGGGGAGGCTAGTTGCAGTAGAGGGATATTTGAAATTTCGATAAGTTTCAACAAGGGCTAAAAATGAGCTCGGGAGAGAATCGGGCCCCTGAAAGGTCAATGCGGCTGTCTGTGTGGAATCACTGCTGATGGGGGAGATACTGAACAAATATTTTGTGTTCGGATTTACTGTGGAGAAAGACATGGAAGCTGTGTGCTCTTCCAGCACCACTAATCCGGAATCTGGTTTCCAGCATCTGCAGTCATTGTTTTTACCTCATTGATTTTAACCGGACTGTGAATCCTCTTGCAAGGATGCCTGCCTTGAAGAAGTTTTCCTCCTCTCTCTACAAGAATCTCAGGGAGTCCCTCCACGCTGCAGGCTCACTGCCTTTATTCCTGATGAAGGGCTTTTGCCCGAAACGTCGATTTTGCTGCACTTTGGATGTTGCCAGAACTGCGGTGCTCTTCCAGCAAGACTAATCCAGAATCTAGTTTCCAGCATCTGCAGTCATTGTTTTTACCTCTGTATCTAAATGGCTAGTTCTCCCTGTGTTCCATGAGATCGAACCATGCGAATCAGTCTCCCATGGGGAATCTTGTCGAACGTTTTACTGAAGTCCATAAGATCACATCTACTGCTCAGCCCTCATCAATCCTCTTTGTTACTTCTTCAAAAAACTCAATCAAGTTTGTGAGACATGCATAAAGCCATGTTGACTATCCCTTGCCTTTCCAAATATATGTACATCCTCTCCCTCAGGATTCCCTCCAAACAGCTTGCCCACCACCGAGGTCAGGCTCACTGCTCTGCAATTCCCTGGCTTGTCCTTTCCACTCTTCTTAAACAGTGGCACCACTTTTGCAAACTTACAGTCTTCCGGCGTCTCACCTATGACAATCTATGATACAAATATCTCAGCAAGAGGTCCAGTAATCACTTCTCTAACTTCCCACAGAGTTCTCGATTACACCTGATCAGGAAGTGGGAATTTATCCACCTTTATGCATTTCAAGACATCCAACACTTGCTCCTCTGTAATATGGACATTTTGCAAGGTGTCACCATCTATTTCCCTCCATTCTATATCTTCCATATCCTTTTCCACAGTAAAATCTGATGAAAAATACTCGTTTAGTATCTCTGTCTTTTAACCGTTGTAATTGTACCCACATCCACCCTTCCTCAGGAAGTTCATTCCACAATCAAAACACCCTCTGTGTAACAATTTGCCCCCATGCCTTTTTTTTGAACATCTCACTCTTCTAACCTTTAAATTGTGGTCTCTCCTTTTGAGACTCCCCCATCCTACAGAAAAGACAATTACCATTTAATCGATCTAAAAAACTCATTTTTTAAAATAAACTTTTATAACATCACGTCTCAACATCCAGACTCCTGTAAAAAAAAAAGACTCACCCGATCCAATCATTTTTCAGAACTCAAGCCTTCCATATTCAACAACGCCCTGGTTAATCTTTTCCGAATCCCCTGCAGCTTAATAATATCCTCCTTATAACTGGGCGACCAGAACTGGGCAGAGTATTGCAGAACAGGCCTCACCAATGTCTGTAATCTCAACATGACGTCCCAAATCCTACACTCAATGGACTGAGCAATAGTCAGGCATGCCAAGCACTGTCTTATCCATCCTGTGATGCAAACTTCAAGAATTATGTACCTGAACCCAGAGGTCCCTCTGCTCTAAAACACTAACCGAGGCCCTAACATTAATTGTATAAGCTCTGCAATTGTTTATTTTACCTTGCATTTATTCAGATTGAATTCCATCTACAGTTTTTCAGCCCATTCACCCATTTCATCAAGATCCCTTTGTAATCTCAAAAAACCTCCTTCACTGCTGACAATGCCACCCTCTAGCCTTCCAGCCCATCACACATGGCTGTCAATGGTACAAATATCTTTGCTCGGGGCTTCACAATTTATTCCTTAGCATCACACAATGTCCTGTGATACACTTAATCAGGTCCTGGGGCTTTCCATAAATTTGTGTTTTAAAACCTCCAGCACCACCTCTTCTATAACATGCCCTCTTTTCAAGGCATAGAGATGTACAGGATAGTAACAGACTCTTCAGTCCAACTCGCCCATGCTGACCAGAAGATGTAAGTACATCCATCTCATTTTACAGCGCTTGGCCCATGTACCTCTAAACCCTTATTATTCATAAACCCATCCAGATATCTCTTAAAAGTTGTCATAGTATCAATATCTGCTACTTTCTCTCTAAGCCCATTCCATACACACATCGCCATGTGCATGAAAAGGCTGTCCCTTTTTATTCCTTTCCCCTCTAACCTTAAACCTCTGCCCTCTAGTTTTGGACTTCCCAACCCTTGGGCAAAGACCTTGAATGTTTACCCAATCCATGCTCCTCATGTTTCTATAAACCTCTGTCAGGTCACCCCTCAGTCTCCGACGCTCCGGAGAAAATAACCACAACTTATTCAGCAACAACCCTGTCAACATCTTGTGATTTTTTTTCTGAACACATTCAAATTGCACAACATCCTTCCTATCTTGGGGATACTGGAATTGCAGCGAACTCCAAATATGGACTAACGTATTACTCTTATTCCCTGAGTTCCCCAGTTTTTGTCCACAGTAAGTTCTGGAGTAAAAAATGTGTTTAATGTCTTAGCCATATCCTGCTGTTCCACACATCCATGCCCTCATTGATCTTTAGGGAGCAATATTTTGTCTCGAGTTTTCTTTTACTCAATATATTAATACAATCACTTTTGGATTCTTCTTCTCATTATCTGCCAAGGCTATTTCATGTACCCTTTCTGCATTCCTGATTTCCACCCAAAGTATATTCCTACTGCCCCTGTGATCCTCAGAGGTTCCCTTGATCCAGCTGGCTATACCTGACACGTAGCCTCTATTCCTTGACCAGACCCTCAATAGACAGCCAGTGTCTCCTAATGCTGTCAGCATTGAGTTGCACACAAACAGGAACCTGCTGGTGGTGATCGCTCAATTTGTCTCAATCTTGAAATATTCGCACTTGCCAGACTTCCCTTTCCCTGCAAATAGACTCCCCAATCACCTTTTGAACGTTCCTGGCTAACACGATCAAGATTGGTCAGGCCCCATTTTATGACTTGAACCTGTGGACCAGGCCTGTCCTTTTCCGAAGCTGTTTTCAAATTAATAGAATTGTGGTCACTTTGGCAAAATGCTTTCCCACTCACACCTCAGTCCCTTTCCCGACCTTAATACCCAAGGGAAGGTCAGGTTTTGCCCCTTTCTCTTTTCAGACCATTTTCATATTAATTGGGAGTTTCTGGAACACAATTACCAAATTCCTCCCTTGCAAACACTGAACACTGGCAGTCCCAGTCTAGGTTTGGAAGATTTGAAAACCCCAACCATAACAGCCCTATTATTATGATTGATATTTGAGATCTCCTGATATATTTATTCCTCACTCTGCCACGGATTATTCGGGGTCAGTGGGACAATCGTGTCAGAGTGATGACCCATTCTTATTTCTCAGTTCCACAAACATAGGTTCACTGGGTGATAACATCGGAATATCCTCTCTAAGTACTACTGGGATGATTCATGCAATCAAAACCCACCACCACACGTCCTCTCTTGCCTCCCCTTCGATGCTTCCTGTAGCATCTCCAACTTGAAACAATGAGCTGCCAGTCCTCAACCTCCCTCAGTTGTGTTTCTGTAGTAACTATAATCTCCCAGTCCCATGTTCCAATCCATGCCGTGAGGTCATTCTCCTTAGCTATCAGGTCCCTTGCGTTGAAGTAAATGCAGGTTAATCATCAGTTTCCACCCCTCCCCCATTTCTTGCTAGATTCGTGCCTGCCTTGTCTGCTGAAATTGCTCTCTTTAACTTGTGCACCAACCTCAATCTTCTTTCTGGCCTTCCAACTGTTTAAGTTGCAACATCCTGCCAGATCAGATTATATCCTCTCAAGCAGCTCTAACAATCGCCCCACCAGGATATGGGTCCCGCTCCTGCTCCCAGTTCAGGTCCACTTATGCTGACACCTTCAGACGTCCAGAAACTTGTTCACCAATGTCCCTTGTTCCTCAGTACTCCAGGAGGACCTACTATTCATGATGTATATAGTTCACTTATGAGACTTTCCACAGTGCATTACCTCACAGTGATCAGAAGTAAACTCCATCTGCCATTACTCTGCTCAGCTTATCATCTGATTGATATCTGACTGCACCCTGAGACCATCCCTCACCTTTCATGTCATCTGCAAACCTACTAATGATTCCTTCTGTTTTTACATCGGAGTTATTATTCCACAAAATAACCAGCAATGCTTCCTGCGCAGATCCCTGTGGTGCACCCACTGATGAAAGA
Source organism: Hemiscyllium ocellatum (assembly GCF_020745735.1). NCBI lineage: Eukaryota > Metazoa > Chordata > Chondrichthyes > Orectolobiformes > Hemiscylliidae > Hemiscyllium > Hemiscyllium ocellatum. The sequence continues at coordinate 74,510,195 of NC_083419.1, forward strand.
ATTCCAAACACGAGAAGTCTATCCACTGTTTTTTTTAATCCACATTACCAACTTGCCTTGGATCCCAATGGCTCTTTACATTTGGACCAGCCTTCCACGAGGGACCTTGTCAAAGGCCTTATTCAAGTCCATGTAAACCACATCATCTGCACTGCCCTCATCAATATTTTTCGACACCATTTCAAAAAAAACTGAACTGAATTCCTCAGACAGTATCTCACTCTTCCAAATCTGTGATGCTGCTGCAGAGGTGATCCTTGCCTTTGGAAGTGTTGATTCATCCTCAAAATTCATTCCAATAATTTCCCTCCCTCTGCTGTCAGACTACCTGCTCTGTAATTACCTGGCCTATCCCTGCTGCCCTTCTTGAACAAAAGAACCACATTAGCGACCCTCCAGTCATTCAACACTTCACCTGTGGCCAGCAAAGTTTTATATATATCCACCAGGGGCCCAACAATCTCCTCCCTTACCTCCCATAGCAGCCTGGGATACATTTCATTAGGCACTGGGGATTTCTCCACCTTTATGCCTGTGAAAGCATTTAATACCTCCTCCTTATTCATCTTTTCTTGTTCTCGAACCTCACCGTCCCAACTGAAATCCCCGGTGACAATGTCTTTCTCCTGTGTGAATACAGATGGGAAGTATTCATTGAAGTTCTCACCGATTTCCACTGGCTCCATTACAGATTGGCCCTTTGGTTTCTAACAAGCCTCGCTGTTTACCTGGGAATCCTCTTCCTCGAACTGTACTCATTAAATTCCCTGTGGCCTCTCCTTAACAGTATCTGCTAAGGATATTTCATGCCCATTATTTGCCCGTCATTTTAAGGATTGCCTTGCACTATCTATATGTTGGTCGGTCTTTGCCTGTTTCCATCGCCTTGTATTTCCTTTATCAAGCTCAGGATATCCCTTGACCAGTATTCACTGGAGTTACTGCCTTTGTCATTCACTCTTCGCAGAACACACTGGCCTTGAATTCTCCCTGTATCAATTTAACATACTTCCTGTTTCTGAGTGTGAACCCAACAGCAAAAAGTTCCTCCCGGTCTGTGTTTGTCAGATCCTGTCTCGTGGTAGTGATAATGCCCAGTGACAGTAATATTCTAATGATGATGGGGCTTCCACAAATTTGGCGTCTTCACTTCTGCCCTATCCTTATTTTACCAAAATGACTTTGAAAGCTAGTGTTAGGACTACTATCACCGAAACACTCTAAAAATCCTTATGTCTGTCATCTTGTCCAGCACTACAGCCCAATCACGTTGCTGTAACCTTTTCCAATCCCAACAGCAGTCCTCCATCCTGTCCTACAGCACCTCATTATCTCTAACCTTCCATCATCCAATTCACCTCACTGTTTGTACAGCGTTTCCTACCAACCCTCCCATTATGTAATGTTCTGAAGCTTCCTGAACGCTCCCGAGATCTGTAACCATACCCCCTCTCTCTCTCTCTCTCAATCTTCTCTGTCTCTGTGACTAACTCCCAACACTACAATGTTCCGTACCTTTGACCACCTCCAGTCAGTACTAGCCTTCCTAGCTCTCGAACATCCTGCAGCCACTAAAACCATCCATGTACCTGAAATATCCTCTCAGTTGTTGTAACAACTCTCATACTCACAACTGCCTCTGTCGATAACCTCAGCCAGTCCAAAGAATCCTTGCTAACTCTGTAACCTCACCCAGTGTGTACAACTCTGAGTATGACTAACTTCATCCAGTCTCCCCAACTGTCCCTACCTCTAATTGTAGAGAGAATCCACAACCCTCCCTATTGCATTCACCTCCTCCAGTCCCTCTCATGGACTTCATCTATGGAACCTTATCCTGTCCCTGACTATATTCTCTTCCTGTTCCAATAAACCTTGTGAACTTTGTGACCTAGTCCAATCTCTGCAGTGCTCTGTATAATCAGCCTCGCTGTGCCTGGAACCTGGCTTCAATTCCAGCCTTGGCCGACTGTCTGTGTGGACTTTGCATGTTCTCCCCCCGACTGTGTAGGTTTCTTCCGGGTGCTTTAGTTTCCTGCCATAGCTCGACATTTGCACGATACGTGATTGGCCATCATAAATTGACTGTAGTATTCAGGCAAGTGTGCTTTAGGTGAGTTCATCATGAGAAATGCAGGGTTTAATGGACAGGGAGAGATTCCTGATGAAGGGCTTATGCTCGAAACGTCGAATTCTCTATTCCTGAGATGCTGCCTGGCCTGGTGTGCTTTGACCAGCAACACATTTGCAGCTGTGATCTCCAGCATCTGCAGACCTCATTTTTTACAGGGAGAGGGATGGGTCTGGTTAGGATGCTCTTTAGAGGGTTGGTGTGGGCTTGTTGGGCCAAATGGCCTTTTTCCACACTGTGGAGATTCTATTCAGGTTATTGTCCAGTCCTGTCAACCATCCCTGTCTCTTGAACCTTGCCTCATCCCCAATACTCTCCTTATATGTGTAATCTCCAACAGTCTCTAAAACACTCCTTGGCGATGTCAGCTTCCCTAGTCCTTACCACGATCGATATGACTGCCACCTCTTCCTGCTTTTAGAACAATCCTTATAACTGTTGACATTGGTTACATCACTCCCAATCACTGTTCCATCCTGCAACCCTCCCCCCCACCCCCCAAAACATTTATATCTCTGTAAACCCATCTGGACTGTGTGTACCTCCTTTTGACAGTCCCGTTCTGAGACTTTCTCTATATCAAAAACGTCATTAAGTGTAGGAAACCCTTATTATTGTAACCTCCCTCCAGCCTTACAGCACTGAGGATCTGGAGAAGCTCTCTTCAACCCGCCAGCAATCTGTGTCTGTAATCTATTCCACTCCCCAGAATTCATTCTCTCTGAGCTCTTCTGTAGTCCATTAAACACTCCCTAACACTGTCTGTATCATCTCCAAAAACACAACATTCCCTCTCTGTGTAAATCCCTACAACAGTCCCTATCCCTCTAAGCTCCGTTTAACAATATAACCCTCCATGTTTGTGTATTCACCTTCAGTCCCTACTCACCTCCCTATCTGTGTAACCTTCTCCATGCATTTTTGCTTCACTCTCTTCAACTGTCCCTGTCAGTGTAATCTCTTCTGGACCCGAAAACTCCCCTCTCTTTAACTTACTCAGGCAACACAAACCTCACTATCTGTGACCTACTCCTGTCGGAGAATCCTTCCTCTGCGAACTGCTCCAACTCTTCAACTCTCCATAAACTCCTGCAGTCTTCCAGTCCCTAAACCGCCATCAGTCTGTGGAGACCCTACCACCATCCCTATCTGTGTTATCCTCTCAGGTCCCTGCAACACTCCCGATCTGTAGATCCCACTCCAATGCCAGTGCCTCTTCCGATCCTGTTCCTTCAAGACTCATCAACTATGTAACATTCTCCCATCACTATCACCCACCGTGTCAATGTAAGCTCCTCCTGTATCTCCATCCATTTACCCATCTCCATAACCTTCTCCAGCTCTTACACCCCTATCTGTGTAAACATCACTTTCCACTCGAACCCTCCCTACCGCTGGAACTTCCTCCTGTTTGTGTAATGCTCCCTTATCTGTGGTACTGTCTCCAACCAAACTTGCTACCCAATCTCTGAAAAACGAATCCAGATTGCACAGCCTCCATGTCTAAATAACCCCCAGAACATAAGCCTTCCTATATCTATAAACATCTTCAGTCACGATGACCCTCCATATCTCTGTTTGTTCCTCCAGATGATACAAACCTCTTTATCTCTGTAATCTGCTCAGTTCCCTAAAACAGTCCCTGTCTGTGTGATCCAGCCCTGTTCTACAAACATCCTTATCCCGGTAAACTTCTCTATCCCTCCCCGCATTCCCAACTCCTTGAACCCGTCAACCCTGCAGCTCTCCACATTTCAGTCCCCTTCTATGGGTCTATGGTCATCCCTCCCCGTGAAACCGCCTTCAGTCCCCACATCCCTCCCAGTCTGGGTCCTCTGCTCCAGATCCGACCATTGCTGTCTCTGTAAACACCTCCACTCCTGACAACTCTTCCCATCTGTGTAACCTCGTTCAGACCCCGTACTCTCCAGCTTCCTGCATCCTCTTCCTGCATTGCAACTAAAACCACATGTTTATGTAATATCCACCAGTGCTTAAACCTCCCCAACTCAGTAACCACTTGCAGCCCTAACAAAGCACCTAAACTGCGAAACCTCTTAATTCCCTACAATCCTCCCTCCCTCCCTCCTCAACTACCTTCATCACCATGAAACCTCACAATCACTGAAGTCTCCTTTTGGCACTGCAACCCTCCTAATGTCTGCAAAATCCTTTTCTCCTGATATCCCTCCCTGTCTCTGTAACCCCTACCACCCTCCAGTGCCCTTCTGGGGAACATGGCAGAGGAGGGAAGATTTGTAGAGTCCGGGCCATGTTACGGAGGTACAATCCTGGGAATTACAGTTTTAGTCTAATGTCTGTGGGTTGCAGATTATTGGCGAGGACACTAAAGACAGGATTTATGACTACTTGGAAAACTATAGTTAAATTAGAGACAGCCAGCACGGGTTTGTGAGGGGCAGGTCATGCCTCACAAATCTTATTGAATTATTTGAGGATATGAGCGAATACGTTGATGGCTCATTCAGAAAATAAGGATGCATGGGATACAGGGAAATCTGTCTGTCTGGATACAGGATTGGATGGCAGAAAAGACAGAGGGTGGCAGCAGGTGGACAGTATTGAGTCTGGAGCTCAGTGACCAGTGGTGTTCTGTAACAGTCGGCTCTGGGACTCTGCTCTCTGTGATTTTTATAAATGACTTGGATGTGGATTTTGGAGAGTGGGTTAGTTAGAGGTGAGGCCATACTGGATTTGGTTCTGAGTAATGAACCAGGCCAGGTGTTAGAATTGGAGGTAGGTGAGCACTTTGGGGACAGTGATCACAATTCGGTGACTGTTAATCTGGTGATGGAGAGGGATAAGTGTGCACTGCAGGGCAAGAGTTATAGCTGGGGTCAGGGAATGTGCGGTGAGGCATGACTTAGGATGCGTGGCTTGGAAAAGTAGGCTTCAAGAGAAGGGTGCAATCGATATATGGAGCTTGTTCAAGGAGCAACTATTGAGTGGCCTTGATAAGTATGTACCTGTCAGGCAGGGAGGAAAGGGTCATGTGAGGGAGCCGTGGTTTAATACGGAATTGGTTACCCTGGTTAAAGGGATGAGGGTGGCCTATGTAAAGATGAGGCGTGAAGGTTCAATTGGGGAAAATGAGAGTTATAAGGTAGCCAGGAAGGATCTAAAGAGAGCTAAGAGCAGCAAGGAGGGGACATGAAAAGTCCTGAGTTGGTAGGATTAGGGAAAACCCAAAGGCTTTCTATAGGTATGTCAGGAATAAAAGAATGACGAGGGTAGGAATAGGTCCAGTCAAGGATAGTAATGAGAAGTTGCGTGTGGAGGCTGAAGAGATTGGGGAGATACTGAATGAATACTTTTCGTCAGTATTCACTCAGGAACAGGACATTGTTGCCGAAGTGAATATTGAGTCACAATTAATTAGAATGGATGGCTTTGAGGTATGTAGGGAAGAGGTGTTGGAAATTCTGGAAAGGGTGAAAAGTCCCCTGGGCCTGATGGCATTTATCCTAGGATTCTCTGGGAAGCAAGGGAGGAGATTGCAGAGTCATTGGCCTTGATTTTTATGTCCTCGTTGTCTACAGGAATAGTGCCAGAAGACTGGAGGATAGCAAATGTGGTTCCCTTGTTCAAGAAGGGGAGTAGGGATAACCCTAGTAACTATAGTCCGGTGAGTCTCACTTCTGTTGTGGGCAAAGTCTTACAGAGAATTGTAAGGGATAGAATTTATGAACATCTGGATAGGAATAATGTGATCAAGGATAGTCAGCATGGTTTTGTGAAGGGCAGGTCGTGCCTCACAAACCTTATTGAATTCTTTGAGAAGGTGACTAAGGAGGTGGATGAGGGTAAAGCAGTAGATGTGGTGTATATGGATTTTAGTAAGGCATTTGATAAGGTTCCCCATGGTAGGATACTGCAAAAAATACGGCGTTATGGCATTGAGGGTGCGTTGGAGATTTGGATTAGGAATTGGCTGGCTGGAAGACGACAGAGGGTAGTAGTTGATGGTAAAGTTTCATCTTGGAGTGTAGTTACTAGCGGTGTTCCGCAAGGATCTGTTTTGGGACCATTACTGTTTGTCATTTTTATAAATGACCTGGAGGAGGTGCTAGAAGGTTGGGTGAGCAAGTTTGCGAATGATACGAAAGTCGGTGGAGTTGTTGACAGTGAGGAAGGATGTGGCAGGTTACAGCGGGATATAGATCAGCCTGCAGAGCTGGGCAGAAAGGTGGCAAATGGAGTTCAATGTAGCTAAGTGTGAAGTGATTCACTTTGGTAAGAGTAACAAGAAGCTGGGGTACTGGGCTAATGATCAGATACTTGGTAGTGTGGATGAGCAGAAGGATCTTGGTGTCCATGTACACAGATCTCTGAAAGTTGCCACCCAGGTAAATAGTGCTGTGAAGAAGGCATATGGCGTACTGGCTTTTATTGGCAGAGGAATTGAGTTCCGGAGTCCTGAGGTCATGTTGCAATTGTATAAGACTCTGGTGCGGCCGCATCTGGAGTATTGTGTGCAGTTTTGGTCGCCATACGATAGGAAGGATGTGGAGGCACTGGAACGGGTGCAGAGGAGGTTTACCAGGATGTTGCCTGGTATGGTAGGAAGATCATATGAGGAAAGGCTGAGGCACTTGGGGCTGTTTTCATTGGAGAAAAGAAGGTTTAGGGGTGACTTGATAGAGGTGTATAAGATGATTAGGAGTTTAGGTAGGGTTGACCATGAGAACCTTTTTCCACGTATGGAGTCAACTATTACAAGGGGACATAGCTTTAAATTAAGAGGTAGTAGGTATAGGACAGATGTTAGGGGTAGATTCTTTACTCAGCGAGTTGTGAGTTCATGGAATGCCCTGCCAGTAGCAGTGGTGGATTCTCCCTCTTTCTGGGCATTTAAAAGGGCATTGGATAGGCATATGGAGGATAGTGGACGAGTGTGGGTTAGGTGGGCTTGGATCAGCGCAACATCGAGGGCCAAAGGGCCTGTACTGCGCTGTATTTTTCTATGTTCTATGTAAGTTTGCTAATCATACGAAGATTGTTGGAGTGGTGGGTAATGTGGAGGGCTATTGTAGATTGCATAGGGACATTGACAGGACACAGCAATGGAAGTTGCAGATGGAGTTAAATCTGGAAAAGTGTGAAGTGATTCATTCTGGAAGGTTGAATTTTAATACAGAATTCAGGGTTAAAAGGCAGAATACTTGGCAGTGTGGAGGAACAGAGAGACCATGGGGTCTATGTCCATAGATCCCTCAAGTTGCCACGCACGTTGGTAGGGTTGTTAAAAAGGCATATATTGTGTTGGCTTTCCTTAGCAAGGGGATAGATTTTAAGAGCAGTGAGGTTTTAGTGCATCTTAATAGCCTCCTAGTGAGACCACACTTGGAATATTGTGTTCAGTTCCGTCCCCCTGTTTACAGGAAGGATGTGCAAGTTTCAGAGAGGGTACACAAGAAATTTACCAGGATGCTGCTTGGAATGGAGAATATTTCTCATGAAGAAAGTTTGAGGGAGCTAAGGCTTTTTTCAATGAAGTGAAGAAGGGGGTGGGGCAACCCTGTAGAGGTGAACAAAATGATGATAGGCACACAGAGAGTGAATAGTCAGAGACTTTTCCTCTTATGGAATAAATGGCTGTAACAAGGCGGCATAATTTTCAGGTGAATGGAGGATGGATAAGAGGATAGAGAATGGTAGGTGGTTGGATGGACTGCCAATGGTGGTAGTAAAATTAGACACATTCGGGACATTTAATAGACTCTTGGACAGACACATGGATAATAGTAAAATGAAGGGTATGTAGGTAATTTTGATCTTATAGTTGGATAAAAGGTTGGCATGAAATCATGGCCGAAGGGTCTTGGGCTGAACTGTTCTGTGTTCTATGTTCTGTCTGGTAAGCTGGGTGATAAACTCAGATCAGTGTAAAAAGGAGATGGCATTCAGGAGGAGCTAGTGAACTGGATTCAAAATTGGCTTGATGGTAGGAGACAGAGGGTGATGGGAGACATGTGTTTCTGACTGGAGGCATGTGACCAGCCGTGGAGTGGGTCCCCTGTTGTTTGTCATTTGGATAAATGGTTTGGATGGGAATATTGGTTCCCTGGTAAGTAAGCTTCTTGGGTGGCACTGACATTGGAGGTAAAGTGGTTCGTGGAGAAGATCGTATATATTACAACATGATGAACAGTACTGCTGGGATAGTGGGCTGAAGAATAGCAGATGGAGTTTAATTAGATAAATGTGAAGTGTTCCATTTTGGTGAAACAAACCAGGATGGGACCTGTACAGTTGATGTTTGGGCCCTGGGTGGTGTTGTCAGTCAGAGACCGAGGGATGCAGGTACACAGTTCTTTGAATGTGTTGTCACAGGTAGACAGGCTGGTGAATCAGACGTTTGGGATGTTTACCTTCATTGGGGCGAGCATTGAGAGTAACAGTTGGGATGTCATGGTGCATCTGTAAAATACATTGGTGAGGCTATCATAAAAATATTGTTGTTCAGTAAGAAGAATTCATTTGGTTCACTTACCTCCTTTTCGGAATCTGATTCAGACCTACAGCAATATGGCTGACTCTGAGCTACCCTCTGGGTAATTAGCAGTCGGGTCAAAGAATGTTCTTCCAGGCAGTGACAACTACATCCAATGAATGAATAAATAAAAATACCTATGCACTTCCGTACCTCTGGAAACAAGTCCAGCTGCAGCAATCTGTACTGGTTTTGTAACACCATTCTAGACCTGACCACTCTCTATAACACTCTCACCACCTCCAGCACCTTCACCTCTCCCTGTTCCTATCGTATCATTAAACCCTGACAATGATTCCCCTTCCTAACGCCCTCCTCCTGTTACCAGACCCTTTGCAATCCATTTAACATTTACTCCTAAAGCGCACTCTCACTTCAGGATTTTAAGTATTTTGTGCTGATCTTCTCAGCCTCATAATCTAGTATGATCCCTTTTGTCCTGAGTGAGGAACCAGTGGGGATTTCTTGCTGAGGGTTTTACTGTTTCAATGGAATGTCCTTCTGTTGTGTTTTATACTGTTCCTTTAAATGTTTTCCACTGTCCATTTACAGACACATATTTCAGTCTGTTTAGGCTGTTTATCTTGGTCAGTTCTCCTCTCAAACTCATGTAATTGGCTATTTTTGTTTCTTGTTGTAGCTTGTCCTTTCTGTGATTCACTTTAAAACTTTTTGTGTATTTAAACTGTACTTTATCACAATTTCCCGAAGGATCTCTCCCGGTGACATTACTCATTCACTAAGTTCCATCACACGGTCGCTCTGACATAGTTACATCCCTAGCCTGCTGCACAGCGAAACACTGAAAAAAAAATAACTGAACTCCTCTTCCAATATCAATGCTGTCCGTGTGATTGTCCTAGATTATACAAATATTGAAGTTTTCCAAAATTATCACAATGCCTTTATTAAAAATACAATGAGTTCCTGTGTAATACAGTGATGAGCAATGCAATAATGTTCGTTGGCTAAAATTGTTCTGCTGCTTGTGTCCTTGACAAGTAGTAGCCAGAATTTACATTCCGACTGATTCTACTTCATGATCTGTGGCCAAATGCTTTCTCTGTAATGCCTTCGTTATCCATTACTGTTAGCGTTACCCATTTTGCCCGAGTATCGGCAAGGTTGTGAACTACTGAATATTTTTGTTCACCCTGTATCCATGTTTCCCTGGTGTCTAAATCTCTTTTATCTCTGTGTCACAAATCCATCTACCTTATTGCATTGACGTTGTCCATTCAAAAAAAAGTACTCTTTCCCATAATTTATTGTCATAAATCTATTCACTGATGTACAATTTTAGTTAAACTCTGTCCCATCCTATTCCTTTTTGCTTGTCTTCAGCCACATCCCCATGCTGTTCTGCTGTGTCACCTTTTCCCTTTGGATTTGGAAAGCTCCTTTCACCTGAACGCTGTCCCTGCATCCTCTCTGTCAGTTTAAAGCTCTGTCCATAAACCTACTGACATGATCGGCCAGGACCCTGGTCCCAGCACCATTCCAGTGGGGCCATCCAAAAGGATTATATTTAAAATCAAGTATGGGATGACATATCTCTGGCTGACCAGCCTTTCTTGCCCAGAAGGAGCTGCCCTTGAGCTGAATAACTTTCTCGGCTATTTCAGAGCGTCAGTGAGAGGCAAACTCTTTGCTGGGTGTATGTCGTGCAGACCAGGTGAGGATGGGCAGATGTCCTTCTCGAAAGGACAAGTGTTTGGGTTTTTTTGTACATCAGCAATGTCATACATCTCATACTTATTTGTGGATTGTTAATTACTATTTTAAAAATTATTGATTTCAAATTCCACCATTTTTGATGGTGGGAATCCAACCTGCCTCCTCCCAACATTAGCAGAGGTTTGGGATACATGCTCTAGCAATAATACCACTAGGCCATCACTTCACCTGCTCACAGGTTGCTCATTCCTGATCGGTTATATCAGTGTCTAATGAAGCAAAACCTGTTATTCCAACACAGTTGTGTGATCCTGATATCTTCCAGCACTCTGGCGATATCACTTAGTATCTTGCTTTCTGTCTGTCTCTGTCTGTCTCTCTCTTCTGAAGAAAGACGAGGCAGCACAATTCCCATTCTGCCTATTCCTGTCTCCTGTAGGTACTCAGGAAGGTTCAAACTCGATTAACTTCCCACCTGCTGGGTGTCTCGTCCATCACCACATTGAAGATGGTCAGCCAGAGAGACAAAGGACAGGAAGATCTGGAGCCTTCAATAAATCCTTCAGTGAGGTGAGATCACTCAAAGTGCACAGAGCAGGGAGATCGAGAGGGCACCAAACATTGGCTGACAATACATGACATTGATACAGTGCTGGAGGGTGAGCACAGTTCACACACACCCCAGGCTCAATCACCGCCCAGCCTAAGTTCTGTTGTACTAAGACTCACTACTCTGCGACACTGTATCTACAGCATGTCTTGTCCACCAGTGTCTTCAATAATTTGTAACTCCTATAACAGTTCCTATTTCTGTAACCTCCTCCCTTCCCGATATTTGAAATGTACTGCATTCCAGACTACTATCCTTATCGCTGTAACTTGCTTCAGTGTCGAAAACATGCCTTTTCTCGGTAGTCTCCTCCTCCAATAACTGGAGACAGAGGCATGCAGCACAATCCTTCAATCCAACTAGTCCATGCTGATCAGAGTCCATGAACGAGTCACGTTTCCCTGAGTTTGACCCGTATCCCTTCAAACCTTCTCCTCCCCAAGTAGCTGCCCAAATGTATTTTACATGTTGTAATTGTACTTTTCTCTACCACTTCCCCTGGAAGCTCATTCCATAACTGCACCATCCTCTGTGTAGAAAATTTTCTCCTAAAATCTCTTTTAAGTGCTTCCTCTCCCATCTCATATTTCTGCCCACTAGAACATGACAGCGCAATACAGGCCCTTCGGCCTTCGATTTTGCACCAACCTGGAACCAATCTGAAGCCCAAGTAGCCAACACTCTTCCAAATCGTGTCCATATGCCTACCCAATGACCGTTTAAATGCCCTTATAGTTGACGAGTCTACCACTGTTGCAGGCAATGCATTCCATGCCCCGACTATTCTGAGTAAAGAACCTACCTCTGGCATCTGTCACATATCTATTTATTAATATTAGCATCTACCTCAATTTAAAGTTGAGGTAGGCATCGCCATCCAAGAGAAAAGGCTCTCACTGTCCAACCCATCTCACCTGCTGATTATCTTATATGTCTCAATTAATTGACCTCAAACACATTCTTTTGAACGAAAACAGCTTAAAGTCCCTCAGCCTTTCCCCATAAGACCTTCCCTCCGTACCAGGTAACTTCCTAGTAAATCTCCTCTGAATCATTTCCAAAGCTTACAAATCCATCCTGTAATGCAGTGACCTGAACAAATGTGGCCACACCCAGAGTTTTGTACAGCTGCAGCATGATCTCATCATTCCGGAACTCAATCCCTCTACCAATACAAGCTCACGCACTGAATGGCTTCTTAAACCTGGGTGGCAACTTGCAATAATCTATGTACATGGACATAGAGATCTCTCTGTTCAACTACACTACCAAGAATCTTACCATTATCCCAGTACTCTGTGCTCCTGTTACTCCCTCCAGAGTGAATCGCCTCAAACCTTTCCACATTAAACTCCATTTGTGAGCTTTCAGTCCAGCTTATCTATATTTTTTATGTAGCCTACAACATTCTTCGTCACTACCCATAACTCTACCGACCTTAGTGTCTTCTGTAAATTTACTAACCCATCCTTCAATGTCCTCGTTCAGGTCATTTATATAAATGACAAGCAACAGTCCTAAAACACATCCTGGCAGTACCCACTAGTACCTGAACTCCAGGATTGATATTTCCCATCAACCACTACACTCTGTCTTCTTTCTGTGAGCCAATTTTTGATCCAAGCTGCTAAATCACCCACAATGCCATGCCTCCGTATTATCGGCAATAGCCTACCATGGGGAAACGTATCAAACGCCTTCCTGACATACATATACACCACATCAACTGTTTTACCATCATCCATATTTTTGTTCACCTTCCTAAAGAACACAGTAAGGTTTGTGAAGCACGACCTACCCTTCACAAAACCGTGTTGACTATCCCTAATCAACTTATTCATCTCCAGATGATTATAAATCCGATCGCTTACAAGCCTTTCCAGCACTTTACCCAGATCAAAGTAAGGCTCACACGTCTAGAACTACCAGGATTGTCTCCACTCCCCTTCTTTGGGTGGCACGGTGGCTCAGTGGTTAGCTCTGATGCCTCACAGCGCCAGCAACCCGTGTTTAATTCCTGCCTTGGGCAACTGTCTGTGTGGAGTATGTACATTCTCCCAGTGGCTGCATGGGTTTCTTCTGGATGCTCCAGTTTCCTCCCTGCAGGTTAGGTGAATTGGCCACTAAATTGCCCGTAGTATTATGTGAAGGGGTAAATGTAAGGGAATGGATCCGGGTGGGTTGCTCATCAGATGTGGTGGGTGTGGAGTTGTTGGGCTGAAGGGCCTATTTCCACACTGTAAGTAATTTAATCTAAGGGGACAAATTTGCTATCCTCCAGCCTTCTGGCACCATTCCTGTAAACTGACAACAAAAAGATCAAAATCAAAGGCTTGGCAACCTCCTTCCTGGCTTCCCAGAGATTCTGAGGCTAAATCCCATCCAGCCCTGAGGATTTATCTATTTTTAGACTTTGCAGAATGGCTAACACCTCCCCCTTCTGTACTTCAATTCAATCTAGTTATGGGCTCCACTACCCTGGGGTAAAGACGTTGGCTAATCACCTTGTCTGTATCCCTCGTGGTTTTAATCATCGTCCTGCAATTTGTATCATCGAAGGACAATGATACAAATAGGTCTGCTCTTGTCCCTGCCACTACTTTGCCACAATGTTCTGGGATACACTTATTCAGGACTTAGGGCTTTCTCTACCTTTGTATTTGAAGACCTCCAGCACTACCTCTTCGATGATGGGAACTCTTTACAAGCCATCACTGTCTCTTTCACTGACCTGACCGCAGTAATTTCTGACAAAATGTTCATTTAGGGTCTTACCCATCTCCTGTGGTTCCACACATGGATGTCCTTATTGATCTTTGCAGGACCCTTTCTCTCTAGTTGCTTTTTGTACTTGTGTGCTGTAGAATTTTCTTGCAATCTCCTTAACCTTATCTGCCAAAGCTATCTCATCCCTCCATGTTGCTTTCCAGCTTTATCCGGCTTCTCCGTTTCTCTAAAACCCTCCAGTATCAGTAACATCTTCATCAATCTTTGCTCCATGTACAGTTTCCGGAAAAGCTTCCTAAAGCAGGAGGATCAGAATTCTCCACAGTACTCCAACTGGGGACCCAGCAATGCCTTGTACAGCCGGACCATGATGTGCCAACTTATGTATTCAATTCGCTGACCCATGAGGGCAAGTAGCCAAATTCCACTTTCCCCACCTTGTCCACCTATGATGCAACGTCCAAGGACCTGCATCCCTTGGTCTCTCTCTGTTCGATAACACTATCCAGGGCCCGACCATTAAATGTGTTAGTCCTCCCTAGTTTGTCTGAACAGAATCCATCACCTGAATTCAGCTCCATCTTTCATTCTTTGGCCCACTGGCTCAGTTGTTCGATATCCCCTTCGATAACTGTATTCCCTGCCCACTATAACCCGTGTTCTATCCGGACTTTTATCAACAAACTTACTAACAATGACTCCCATGTTCTTACTGAAATGTTTTTTGTAAATGATTAAAAACAGTGGACCCAGCACTGTTCCTTATGGCACACTGCTGGTCATAGGCCCCAAGTCTGCACAACAACCCTCTCCCATCATTCTGTCTCCTAATGTCAAGCCAATTTTGTATCCAGTTGGCTATCTCTCCCTGATCCCATGTGATCTAACCTTACTAACCAGTGTTCCACGCTAAACCCTGTCCAAGGCCTTGCTATAGTCAGTATAGACACAGTTTCCTGTTCTATCTTCTTAGTCACATCTACAATAAACTCAGGCAAGTTTGTGAGACACTACTTGTGTACTTTGCGTCAACTGTACCTAATCAATCTTGGCCTTTTGAAATGCATGTAAATCCTGTCCCTCAGAGCCCCCTCCAACACCATACGTACCACTAACGTCAAGCCAATTGGTCTTTCGGTGCCTTGCTTTCCCTCGCAGCAGTTTTAAACACTGGCACAACATTAAACACCCTCCAGGCTTCCAGCCCATCACCCGTGGCTGTCACTGATATAAACACCTCTTTAAGGGGCACTTCTTCCTGAGTTTACCCCAGTGTCCTCGGATATACATGATTAGCTCCAGGGATTGGTCTATTTTTTTAGGCGTTTTAAAGTCTCCACACCTCCCGTTTTGTTATGCGGATCCTTTTGATGCCTATATTTCCCTGACTTCCCCAGTCTTTAAGGACTGATGTGAAATTTTCATCAAGGATCTCACCCATCTCCTGTGGTTCCACACATGGATTATCCCATTGATCTTTAAGGGGGCACATTCTGTCCCTAGTTAATCTTCTGTCGTTAGTATTCATGTCAAATCCCTTTGGATTTCCCTCAGCATTATCAGCCAAAGCTTTCTCAGGTCTCCTGTTTGCCTTATTGCTTTCCCACTTCAGTGTATCACTGTACCCACAATGTTCTTTGAGGAATCCAGCTGGCCATATATGACATGGACCGCTTTTTTCTTGACCAGAACGTCAATATACCCAGTCATCCAGAATTTTCTACTTGTAATCAGCATTGTCCTTCACACAAAGAGAAATATCCTCACCCTGAAATCTCATTTTACCTTTCTTGTGACAGCTTCCCACCTGCCTGAGGTGCATTTACCTGCAAATAGTGTCCACAATCAACTGTTAAAAGCTCTTGACCAATACCTTCTGGATTGGGGCAGGACAATGTTGATGTTTCACTTATGGACCAGGCCTGTCCTTTTCCATAACTGTTTTCAAATTAATACAGTTGTGGTCACTTTGTCAAAGTGCTCCCCAACTAACACCTCAGTCCCTTTCCCTACATCGTTCCCCAAGGGAAGGTCAGGTTTTGCCCCTTTCTCCAGGGAGAGGGCAAACAACCAGTGGTAATTGTGCACATCAGTACACACGGCATAGATACAGTTGGATGGGATCTGGTCAAGTGAGAATTAGGATTTAGGTAAGAAGATAAGAAGCAGGACTACAAAGGTAGTGAGCCCCAGATTACTCCCAGTGCTGCTCGCAGTGAATATGGAAATAAAAAGACTAGCTGGATGGATGAGTGCCTGAGGAGCTGGTGGAGGGGGAAGGGTTTTTATGTCTTGGATCATTGGGGTCTCTTCTGGGGTAGAGGTGACCTGGACAAGGGGGATTCTGAAAAAGAGAGAGACCATCGGCCAGTCAGAGGAAAATACACCAGCCACCGAGAGCACGTTTCCTATTCAGGATATCCAGGGGCGCAGTCAAGGGAGGGAAAAGACTTCTGGTTTCAAGGACATTTAGTTTGACACATGAAGCCTTACTGGTAAGGCAGCTGAGCTCAGAGCATGGATTGGCTCTGGGTACTGGGATATTATAGCCATAACAGAAACTTGGCTGAAAGAAGGGCAGAACTGGCAGCTCAGTGTTGTGACAGAAAGACATGTAAATGAGGAGGGGAGTGCACTTTTGATAAGGGAGAACATAACAACAGTGTTCAGAGAGGATATTCCTAAAGAGTCATCAAATGAGGCCATATTGCTAGGAGTTATAAAGAAGAAGGGGGCGGTCACTTTGTTGGGACTGTATTACAGACTCGCAGATAGCCAGCGGGTATGAGAAGAGCAGATGTTAGAGAGATTGTAGATAGCTGTAGGAATAAGAGAGCAGTATTGATTGGAGATTTTAATTTCCACTGGATTGACTTATGCATTCAGAGAATAAAAGGCCCATATGGATAAAAATTTGTCAAATGGGTCCAAGAAAGTTTCCTTGACCAATATGTAGACGGTCCTACTCTACTCAGGTGGGCGCAACATTGAATCTCGCCTGAGAAAACGAGATGAGGAAGTGACTGATGTGTCAGTCAGAGAGCACTTTGGGTCCAGTGACCGCAACTGTCTTAGTTTTAACATAACTATAAAAATGATAGGAGAGGTCCACAGGTTAGGGAGCTATGCTGGAACACAGCCAGTTTTGGGACCATGAAGCAGGACCTAGCAGAGGTTGGGTGGGTGAGTCTGTTTGAAGGAAAAGAAACGACTGGAAAATGGGAAGCTTTCAAAAGTGTGATACTGAAAATCCAGGGTCAGTATGTATCTGTTAGGGTGAAGGGAAAATGGCAGGTTTAGGGATCCCTGGCTGATGAGTGATATTGAGGCTCTGGCCTGGCAAATGAAGATGGTATACATTGGGTTTAAGGGTTCCGTATCTACCGAACCTCTTCCAGCCCTAAAGACACAATCAATCTGTGGAGACCCTATAATCTTCTCAGGTCTCTGCGACACTCTGATCTGTCGAACCCACTCCAGTCCCTGTGACTGTTCCAATCCAGTTCCTAAAGGACCTGCGATCTGTGTAACATGCTCTCATCATTGTCACCCACCCTGTCAATGTAAGCTCTTCCAATATTTCCACCCACCTACTCATCTGCATAAACTTCTCCAGCTCTTACACCCCTATCTGTGTTAACGACAACCTCCCCTACAACACTTGCCCACTTAGGCCAAACTGGAGGAGATTACTTAGCTCCTTTATCTGTGTGACTGTCTCCAATCAAAATTGCTGTTCTCATCTCCAGGAAAACCTGTCCGATTCCACATCCTCCATGTCTAAATAACACCAGAACCTAAGAATTTTGATATCTCTAAACCTGTTCAGTCCCAACTACCCTCTATATGTATGTTTTTTTCTTCCAGTCTATACAACCTACATTATCTCTGTAATCTGCTCCATTCCCTAAATAGTCCCAGTCAGTATAAACCAGCACTGTCCTATCACTATCCTTTTCCCTGTAAACTGCTCCATCCCTCCCAACCTGCCCATCTCCATGAACTCCTGCAGGCCCTACAGCTTTTGCATTTCTGTAACCTCTGGAGGCTCTATGGTTCCCTCTCGCTGTCAAACTACCTGCAGTCCCCAAATCCCTCCCAATATGCATCCTCTCCTCCAGATCAGACTATTGCTGTCTCTGTTACCACCTCCACCTCTGCCAACTCTTCCCATTTGTGTAACTTCATTCAGACCCCATACTCTCCAGCTTCCTGAATCCTCTCCTGACATTGCAATCAAAATCATGTTTCTGTAATATCCACCAGTGCTTAAACTTTCCCCAACTCAGTAACCTTTTGCAGTCCTAACAAAGCACCTAAACTGTGAAACCTTTCATTTCGCTACAATCCTCCCTCCCTCCCTCCTCAAATGCGTTCATAATCATGTAACCTGCGAATTACTGAATCCTCCTTTTGGCACTGCAACCCTTCGAATGTCTGCAAATCCTCCTGACCTGATATCCTTCCCTATCTCTGTAACCCCCACCACCCGCCAGTGCCCTTTTGGGGAAACTAGCAGAGGAGAGAAGAATTGTAGAGTCCGGGCGATGTTACGGAGGTAGAATCCTGGGAATTACAGATTTGGTCTAATGTCTGTGGTGTGCAGTTCATTGGAGAGGACTCTGACAGACAGGGTTTATGACTACTTGGAATACCATAGTTAAATTTTAGACAGTCAGCATGGGTTTGTGAGGGGCAGGTCATGCCTCACAAACCTTATTGAATTCTTTGAAGATATGACAGAATATGTTGAAGCTCATACAGAAAATAAGGAGGCATGGGATACAGGGAAATCAGTCTGTCTGGATACATGATTGGATGGCCCAGAGAAGACAGAGTATGGCAGCAGATAGACAGTATTGAGCCTGGAGCTCAGTGACCAGTGGTGTTCTGTGACAGTCGGCTTTGGGACTCTGCTCTGCTCTCTGTGATTTTTATAAATGACTTTGATGTGGATGTTGGAGAGTGGGTTAGTAAGTTTGCCAATCTGGTGGAGTTTCATTCTGGAATGTGGAATTTGAGTACAGAATGCAGTGTGAAAGGCAGAATGCTTGGCCGTATGGAGGATCAGAGAGATTAAGGGGTCCATGTTCATAGATTACTCAAAGTTGCCACGCACGTTGATAGGGTTGTTAAAAATGCATATGTTGTGGTTGCTTTCCTAAGCAAGGGGATTTATTTGAAGAACAATGAGGGTTTACTGCATCTTTATAGCATCCTGGTGAGACCACCCTTGGAATATTGTGTTCAGTTCTGGTCCCCACTATACAGGAAGGATGTGCAAGTTTTAGAGAGCGTACACAGGAGATTTACCAGGATACTGCCTGGAATGGAGGGCATTTCTTATGAAGAAAGGCTGAGGGAGCTAAGGCTTTTCTCATTGGCGTGAAGAAAGGGGTGGGCCACGGTGGTAGAGGTGAACAAGATGATGAGAGGCTCAGAGAGAGTTAATAGTCAGAGACTTTTTCTCCTATGGCATAAATGGCTATTACAAGGGGGTGTAATTTTAAGGTGAATGGAGGATGGATAAAAGAATAGAGAATGGTAGGTGGTTGGAATGCACTGACTATGGTGGTAGTAAAGTTAGATACTTTCGGGACATTTAATAGACTCTTGGATAAGCACATGGATGATAGTAAAATTAAGCTTATGGAAGTTAGTTTGGTCTTATAGTCGGATAAAATGTTGGCATGGCATCATGGCCAAAGGGTCTTGTGCTGTACTGTTCTGTGTTCTACGTTCCGTATGGTAAATGGATAATAAGCTCAGGTCAGTGTAAAAGGATATGGCATTCAGGAGAAGCTAGTCAACTGGGTACAAAATTGGTCTTGATGGTTGGAGACAGAGGGTGATGGGAGACATGTTGTTTTTCTGACTGGAGGCATGTGACCAGCGGTGTAGTGGGTCTCCTGTTGTTTGTCATTTGGGTAAATGGTTTCCTGGTAAGTAAGGTTTTTGGGTGATACTAAAATTGGTGGTAAACTGGACAGTGATGAAGGTTATCTGTGATACAACAGGATGAATAGTATTGCTGGGAGAGTGGGCTGAAGAATAACAGATGGAGTTTAATTAGATAAATGTGAAGTGTTCCATTTTGGTGAAACAAACCAGGGTGGGACTTGTACAGCTGATGTTCGGGCCCTGGATAGTGTTGTCAGTCAGGGATGCAGGTACACAATTCTTTGGAAGTTGCATCACAGGCAGGCAGGCTGGTGAAGCAGGCATTTGGGATGTTTACCTTCATTGGGCAGAGCATGGAGAGTAAGAGTTGGAATGTCATGTTGTATCTGTACAACACATTGGCGAGGCCACCATAAATACATTGCTGATCAGTAGGAAGAACTCATCAGGTTCACTTCCCTGCTTTAGGGAAGGACAACAAATATTCTCACCTGGTCTGGCCAACATGTGACTCCAGACCCACAACAAGAGGGCTGACTCTGAGCTGCTCTCTGGGTAATTAAGAGTGGGGTCAAAGAATGTAAGTCCAGGCAGTGACACCCACATCCCATAAATGATTAAATAAAATACATATGTCCCTCCCTACCTCTGCAAACCCCTCCAGCTGCAACACTCATACTTAGTTTGAAACACACTTCAGGCCCTGACCACTCTCTGTAACACTCTCACCACCTCCAGCACCTTCACCTCTCCCTGTTCCTGCTGTGACATTATACCCTCACAGGGATTCCTCTTCCAATTGCCCTCCTCCTGCTCACAGACCCTTTGCAACCCCTTTAACACTTACTCCTAAAGCACACTCGCACTTCAGGATTTTAAGTACTTTTTGGTGATCTTCTCAGCCTCATAATCTAATATGATCCATTTTGGCCTGAGTGAGGGACAGGTGTGAGTTTCTTGTTAAGGTTTTGTCTGTTTCAATGGAATATTCTTTTGTTCAGTGATTTACACTGTTCCTTCAAATGTTTACCACTGTTCATTTACGCGCACACATGTTTCAGTCTGTTAGGTTGTTTACCTTGGTCAGTTCTTCTCTCAAACTCATGCAATTGGCAATTTTTGTTTTTAGTTGTAGCTTGTCCTTTCTGTGATTCACTTTAAAACTTTATATTTCTTTAAACTGCACTTTATCACAATTTCCCAGAGGATCTCTCCAGGTGACATTACTCATTCACTAAGTTTCATCACTGACTTAGTTACATCCCGAGCCAGTTGCACAATGTGTTATTTAAAGAAACACTGAAAAAAATTCTCCGAACTTCCCTTCCAATATCACTGTTGTCATTGTGATTGTCAAGATTATGCGAATTTTGAATTTTCACTGAATTTTTCGTAATGCCTTTATTAAAAATTCCAATGAGTTCCTGTGTGATGCAGTGATGAGCAATGAAATGCTGTTCAGTGGCCTAAAACTGTTCTGCTGCTTGTGTCCTTGGCAAGTAGTAGTCAGACTTTACATTCAGACTGACTCTACTTCATGATCTGCGGCCAAATATTTTCTTTGTAATGCCTTTGTTATCAATTATTGTTAGCGTTGCCCACTTTGCATGAGTTTCCACAAAGTTGTGAACCATTTGAATATTTATGTCCACCTTTTTTCACCCTGTAACCACGTCACCCTGGTGTCTAACTCTCTTTTATCTCTGTCACAAATTCATCTACCTTATGGCAGAGACTTTGTCCATTCCAAAAAAAAACATAATTTAACTGTCTCCTACAATTTCCTGTCACAAAGTGATTCGCTGATGCACAGTTTTAGTTAAAGTTGGTCCCATCCTGTTCCTTTCTGCTTGTCTTCAGCCACATCCCCATGCTGTTCCAAAGCTTCACCTTTTCTATTTGGATTTGGAAAGCTCCTTTCACCTGAACCCTGTCCCTGCATCCTCTCTGTCAGTTTAATGCCCTGTCCCTAAACCTACCGACGTGATTGGCCAGGACACTGGTCCCAGCATACTTCCAGTGGGACAATCCGAATGGTTTATTTTTAAACTCAGGTATGGGATGTTGGTGTCTCTGGCTGACCAGCCTTTACTGCACAGCCCTCGCTGCCCTTGAGCTGAGTAACTTGCACGGCCATTTCAGAGGCAAACACTTTGCTGTGGGGATGTCGTACAAACCATGTGAGAATGGCAGTTGCCCCCTAGGGTATTTTTGATGAACAAACATTGTTTTGGACATCAGCAATGATTTCAGACTTATTCATAGATTGTTAATTGCAATTTTTAAAAAAATGATGATTGCAAATGCCACCATTTCTGATGGTGGGATTTAAACCTGCCTCCACAGAACATTGGGTAAGCATTTGGATACATGCTCTTGCAACAATACCACGAGGCCATCACTTCACCTGCTCAAAGGTTGCTCATTCCTGAGCACTGACACCAGGGCATCCGGAACCTAAACCTGTTCTTCCTACATGATTGTTTCGTTATGAAATTTTCCTGCCCTCTGGTGATATCACTCAGACTCTCTTCATGAGGTATCCCTCAGTGTGAGGGTCGAATTGCTGCCCCTGTCAGCGTCTCTCACTCTTGCAGCTTCTCCGGATCCTGAACCAATTGAAGTCTTTACTCCAGAGAGACGCAGCAGCATATGCAAGGGATGGAGACAGGGTTTTTCAGATCTCTGTTGGACTTAGTTTCATTGTCCATGTGTATCCCTCACGGGATCAATCTAATTTCCCAAATTGTTGATTCCTCTGACTCCTGTAGGTATTAGGAACGGCCTGACTCAATAGACTTCCCAGCTGCTGGATGTCTCGTCCATCGCCACATTGAAGATGGTTGATCAGCCAGGGAGAAAAGGGAAGGGAGATTTGGAGTGTTCAATAAATCCTGCAGTGAGGTAAGATCACTACAGTGAACAGAGCAGACAGCAAAGACAGAGCTCCCAACATCAGATAACAAAACATGACATAGATACAGTGCTGGAGGGGGTGCACAGTACAGACACACCCCAGGCTCAATCAAAACTTTATAGTAAGTTCTGTTGTGCTAAGACTCACTACTCTGCAACAATCTATCTATGGAATGTCATGGTGACTTAGTGTCTTCAATAATTTGTAACTCCTATAACAGTTCCTGTCCCGGTAACATCCTCCCTTCCCGAGACTCCCTCCACATATTGGAATCCTCCCTTCCCTATACTCTCTCCACATATTTGGATTCTACTGCATTCCTGACTACCAGTCCTATCGTTGTAACTTGCTTCAGTGTCTATAACGTGCCTTATCTCAGTAGTCTC
The DNA here is from genome assembly GCF_020745735.1 of Hemiscyllium ocellatum. Classification (NCBI taxonomy): domain Eukaryota; kingdom Metazoa; phylum Chordata; class Chondrichthyes; order Orectolobiformes; family Hemiscylliidae; genus Hemiscyllium; species Hemiscyllium ocellatum. The sequence continues at coordinate 74,533,058 of NC_083419.1, forward strand.
CTACAATAACAGGAGACAGGTTCATCGAGCACGGAACAGGTTCCTTCGATCGAACTAGTCCATGCTGAACAGAGTCTATGAACGAGTCGCGTTTCCCTGCACTTGACCCATATCCCTTCAAACCTTGTCCTCTCCATGTACCTGCACAAATGTCTTTTCCATGTTGTCATTGTACTTTTCTCTATCACTTCCCCTCGAATCCCATTTCCTACCTGCACTGTACTCTGTGTGGAAAATCTTCTCCTCCAAATTCTTTGAAGTTTTTTTTCTCTCCCATCTCCTACTTATATCCTCCAGACACAGAACATAAGAACATGACAGTACAGTACAGGCCCTTCGGCCCTCAATGTGTGCTAACCTGTGGACCCAATCTGAAGCCCATCTAACCGTCCCTATTCCATTCTCCCATGGCTATCAGTGATAGAAATATCTCTTTATGGGACCCCACAATTTCTTCCTGAGCTTCCCGCAATATCCTGGGATATAGATGATTAGTTCCCAAGGATTTGTCCATCTTATACGCATTATAGAACCTTCACTACCGCCTGTTATGTTAAGTGGAGTCTTTTGAAGACGTTATTGTTCCTTATTACCTGACTTCCCCAGTATTTCTCCAAGTTAAGTTCAAACATGAAATCTTTGTTCAGGATCTCACCCATCTTCTGTGTTTCCACACTTGGATGGCCCCATTCGTCGTCAAGGAGCCACATTCTTCCCCTAGTTAATCTCCTGAAGAATATACTTGAAGAATCACTTTGGATTTTCCTCAGCCTGATCTGCCAATGCTTTCTGTAGTCCCCTTTGTGCCCTCCTGATTTCCCTCTTAAGTGAATACTCCACCTGCAATGTTCTTCAATAGATTCCCTGAATCCAGCTGGCTATGTGGCACGTGCCCCCTTTTTGTTGACCACAGTCTCAATACCCCCAGTCATCAGTGTATCCCACTTGTGTCAGCATTGTCCTTCACACTAACAGAAATATGATATCCCTCAAATATCATTTTATCGCTCTTTTGAAAGCTTCCCACCTGCCTGACGTCCCTTTACTTGCAAATAACCTCCACAATCAATTGCCAAAAGCTCTTCACTAATACCTTCTGGATTGCGGCAAGACAAATTTTGATCTTTAACTTGTGGACGAGGCTTGTGCATTTCCATCGCTATATTCAAACTAATACAATTGTGCTCACTTTGCCAAAGTGTTGTCCCACTAGTGCCTCAGTCCCTTTCCCTACCTTGTTCCCCAAGGCGTAGTCAGGTTTTACCCCTTCCTGCAGTCCAACCATTTACATTCTGACTGAGACATTTTTCTTGTGCATGCCTAACAAATCCCACCCATTCAAGCTCTGAGCACTCTGGCAGTCCCAGACTAGGTTTGAAAAGTTAAAATCCCTGACCATTCCAACCCTATCATTCTTACAACCCTATCATTCTTACAGATATCTGAGATCTCCTGACATATTTGCTGCTCAAACTCTCGCTGACTGTTGGCAGCCTGTAGTACAGTCATATCAAACTGATCACCCATTCCCATATCTCAATTGCACCATTATAGCTTCAATGGGTGTTCCCCAGGAATATCCTCTCCAAGTGCTGCAGTGATATTTCACTGATCAAAAACTCCGCCCCCTCCTCTCTCACCTCCTGTTCTATCCTCCCTGTGGAATCTGTACCCTGGAACATTCAGCTCCCAGTCCTGTCCCACTCTCAGGTGGGTTTCTGCCATATCTATGGTATTCCAGTCTCATGTTCTCATCCATGCGCCGACTTCATTTGCCTTAATTATTAGGCCTTTTATTTTGAAATAAATGCACTTTAATCAATCAGTTTTCCCTCAATGTCTGCTGTGCTCTTTCCTGATGTTTCTACTTAAGTTCCTGTCTTGAAATTCTGTCCCAGCCTCTACATTCAGACTGCAGCCTGGCACCATCCACCTCAGTATGGACAACAGCCTCAGCTTTCATGTCATCTGCAAACCTACTAATGATACCTTCTGCTTTCACATCAGAGTGATGAATGTATGTAATAAACAGCAATGGCTCCCGTACAGATCCCTGTGGTACACCCGTTAGTGAAAGAATTTCAATTGTAAAAACAGCCCTCCACCAGTTGTGGATCCTGTTTGCCAAATGGCCTTGGATCCCATTGGTCTGTTGGACCAGCGTTCTATATGGGATCTTGTGAAACGATGTAATGAACTCCATGTAGCCCACATCATCTGCACAGTACTCATCAAAATCCTCAATCATAATTTCAAATATAAATCTCAGCTGAATTTGGGAAAGGATCTTACTCTACCAAATGTATGATGAGTATCCCAAATCGATCTCTGCCTTTCCAAATTTTGATTCATTCTGTTCCTCAGAATTGTTCCCAACAATTTCTCTCCCCCTGCTGTCAGACTGTCTGCTCTGTAATTAGCTGGCCTATCCCTGCTGCCCTTCTTGAACAAAGGAACCACATTAGCGATCCTCCAGTCATTCCACACTTTATCAGTGGCCAGCAAAGTATTAAATATATCCTCCAGGGCCCGAGCAATCTCCTCCCTTACCTCCCATAGCAGCGTGGGATACATTCAATTAGGCACTGGGGATTTCTCCACATTTAAGCCTGTGAAAACATAAAATACCTCTTCCTTATTGATCGTAATATGTTTGAGAAAATCACCATCCCAACTGAAATCCCGAGCTACGATGCCTTGCTCCTGTGTGAATACAGATGGGAAGTATTCACTGAAGACCTCACCTACATCCTCTGGCTATATGTCCCGATTGTCCCTTTGCCTTTCTTTGTGAAAACAATTGAGACTGATTGATTTGCTGCAGACAACATCCACCAGTCATCATGGGTACGGTGATCGAGTTGTGCGTCTATCCCTGTCAAATGTTTTATTGCGCCGGTGAGGCTTTCTGCTTGGTGATTATGTGGTTTCGTGGTGCACTTTGTTTGGAAATACAGAAACGCAGCTGAGATCCGGCATGGGACCAACGAGTTGATGTTCCATGAGAGCGATGGTCGGCTTTCGAATGATTACACATCTGCATCAATCATGTGACAAGCTCTTGCAGACGGTGAAAGCAAAAGCCACGACAAACCCTGACACAGCACAGCTGATAAAAGGAGCGATGCACATGATTAGTGGGGGGTTTGAATCCACGACCTTGGCGTTATTAGCACCACGCTCTAACCAGCTGAGCTAAACGACCTACGTAGTCGTTGCGTCAAAACAAAGGCTTATATTGCCTGCGCTCACAACCACGGCAGCTGTTCGTTTTCTGATTTGCAATAGATCACACGATCGTCTGAAGTATTTCCTTCCGTTGCAAAGTTTTTTAACAAAAAAAAACATTGACTTTTCCGAACGCGCACACTCGAGCTAACCATTTGCTCTGATATCCAAAATTAAGCACAATGTTCGGATGCATGCAATTTCAATCGCAATGCCACCAGCTCAGCTGCAGCTTGTCATGTTGACAAATATCATCTGGTTGAGACGTACCTTCAACGATCGCTCACTGTGCTTCTGGAAACTCACAGACCTTTGGAGTCAGGGTTATGTGCTGCTGATAAACTGCTGCGAACTTTATGCCAAATGCATTGGAATTGGAACCCAACTGTGGGATTCTTTCTGCTCCCGAAGGACGCAGTTGCTTTAGAGTCAGCAACAGCGCAGAACTCAATTGCACGTTTTGCTCAATGACTCATGTTGCTTTTGCAATCTTCGTTTGACAGCATATTTAGCAGGTTATCACGCCTTCCTGCAGCGTTTGTCAGCGACAGATCAGCTGCTAAGATGACTGCTTCAGACAGCATGCTACATCCTACATTTGAAAATGGAAAAGGTGCAAACGCTTACAGGCTGAACACTCTCTCACTATTTTGCCTGGCGCGTCAGAGGCTGGGAGCTGACCTTATGAAGGTTTTTCAATCATGAGGGGCATTTCTCGGGTAAATAGATAAGTTTGTTTCGCTCAGGTGGGGCAGTGCAGCACGACAGGGTATAAATCTGGTGTGGGAGGGTGAGAAGTCGACAGGCAGTGAGGAGCAACGGCGTCACGCAAAGGGTGGTGAGTGTCTGCAATAAGTTGCCGGACGAGCTGGTGATGGCTGGTACAATTCCAATACTTTTAAGGAATTTGGATGTGTATTTGAATAGGAAGGGTTTAGAGAGACATGGGTCAAGTGCATGCAATCGAGGCTGGATCAGTTGAGGATATCTGTTCGGAATGGATGAGCCAGACCGAAGATTGTGTTTTCAGTGCTGTCCATATCTAATGGCTCTATGATATTGCAGGTGAAATGATAAAAGAGATGAATAAAATAATGAAGTAAAATTGTCTGAAGTTGTTAAATTCAAACAACTTCAGATAATTTTATTTCAATTATTTTACTTACCTTTTTTATTTGCGTTTTTCTCACTGTTGTGTACCTCTTATTTCTTGATTGTCTCTCTTTCTGTCGCTTCCCACTCTGTCAATACATTTTTACATAGAACACAGAACATAGAAAAATACAGCGCAGTACAGGCCCTTTGGCCCTCGATGTTGCGCTGATCCAAGCCCACCTAACCCACACTCGTCCACTATCCTCCATATGCCTATTCAATGCCCGTTTAATTGCCCAGAAAGAGGGAGAATTCACCACTGCTACTGGCAGGGCATTCCACGAACTCACAACTCGCTGAGTAAAGCATCTACCCCTAACATCTGTCCTATACCTACTACCTCTTAATTTAAAGCTATGCCCCCTTGTAATAGTTGACTCCATACATGGAAAAAGGTTCTCATGGTCAACCCTCTCTAAACCCCTAATCATCTTATACACCTCTATCTAATCTCCCCTAAACCTTCTTTTCTCCAATGAGAACAGGCCCAAGTGCCTCAGCCTTTCCTCATATGATCTTCCTACCATGCCAGGCAACATCCTGGTAAACCTCCTCTGCACTCGTTCCAATGCCTCCACATCTTTCCTATAGTATGGCGACCAAAACTGCACACAATACTCCAGATGAGGCCGCACCAGAGTCTTATACAACTGCAACATGACCTCAGGACTCCGGAACTCAATTCCTCTACCAATAAAGCCCAGTACACCATATGCCTTCCTCACAGCACTATTTGCCTGGGTTGCAACTTTCAGAGATCTGTGTACATGGACACCAAGATCCCTCTGCTCATCCACACTACCAAGTAGCCTACCATTAGCCCAGTAATCCATTTTCTTGTTACTCCTACCAAAGTGAATGACTTCACACTTAGCTACATTGAATTCCATCTGCCACCTTTCTGCCCAGCTCTGCAACCTATCTATATCCCGCTGTAACCTGCCACATCTGTCTTCACTGTCCACAACTCCACCGACCTTTGTGTCATCCGCAAACTTGCTCACCCAGCTTTCAAGCCCCTCCTCTAGATCATTTATAAAGATGACAAACAGCAACGGTCCCAAAACAGATCCCTGTGGTACACCGCTAGTAACTGCACTCCAAGATGAACCTAGTCCATCAACTACTACCCTCTGTCTCCTTCCAGCCAGCCAATTCCTAATCCAAACCTCTAATGCACCCTCAATGCCATACCTCCGTACTTTTTGCATTAGCCTACCATGGGGTACCTTATCAAACGCCTTGCTAAAATCCATATACACCACATCTACTGCTTTACCCTCATTCACCTCCTTAGTCACCTTCTCAAAGAACTCAATAAGGTTTGTGAGGCACGACCTGCCCTTCACAAAACCATGCTGACTATCCTTGATCACATTATTCCTATCCAGATGTTCGTAAATCTTATTCCTTACAATTCTCTCTAAGACTTTGCCCACAACAGAAGTGAGGCTCTCTGGCCTATAGTTACTCGGGCTGTCCCTACTCCCCTTCTTTAACAAGGGGACCACATTCGCTATCCTCCAGTCTTCTGGTACTATTCCCGTTGACAATGACGACATAAAAATCAAGGCCAATGGCTCTGCTATCTCCTCCCTAGCTTCCCAGAGGATCCTAGGGTAAATGCCATCAGGCCCAGGAGACTTATCTATTGTCATTATTTCCAGTATTCCCAAAACCTCCTCCCTACATACTTCAATGCCATCCATTCTAATCACTTGTGACTCAATGTTCACACCAGCAACAGAGTCCCGTTCCTGAGTGAATACTGACGAAAAGTATTGATTTAGTGTCTCTCCAATCTCCTCAGCCTCCACGCACAACTTCCCACTACTATCCTTGACTGGACCGATACCTACCCTAGTCATCCTTTTATTCCTGACATACCTATAGAAAGCCTTTGGGTTTTCCCTAATCCTACCAAGTAAGGACTTTTCATGTCCACTTCTCGCAGCTCTGAGCTCTCTCTTCAGATCCTTCCTGGCTATCTTATAACTCTCAATCGCCCCAACTGAACCTTCACGCCTCATCCTTACATAGACCGCCCTCTTCCCTTTCACAAGGGATTCCAATTCCCTATTAAACCACGGCTCCCTCACAAGACCCTTTACTCCCTGCCTGACTGGTACATACTTATCAAGGACACTCAATAGGTGTTCCTTGAACAATCTCCACATATCATTAGTGTTCTTCTCCTGAAGCCTGTTTTTTCCAATCCACGCATCCTAAGTCATGCCTCACCGCATCATAATTACTCTGCCCCCAGCTATAGCTCTTGCCCTGCAGTGCACACTTATCCCTCTCTATCACTAAAGTAAAAGTCACCGAGTTGTGGTCACTGTCCCCGAAGTGCTCACCTACCTCCAAGTCTAACACCTGGCCTGGTTCATTACCTAGAACGAAATCCAGTATAGCCTCACCTCTTGTTGGCCTGTCTACATATTGTGTCAGGAAACCCTCCTGCACACATTGGACAAGCACCAACCCATCTAACGAACTCGAGCTATAGCTTTCCCAGTCAATATCTGGGAAGTTAAAGTCCCCCATAACAACCACCCTGCTACTTTCACTCTTCTCCTGAATCATCCTCGCAATACTGTCCTCTACTTCTCTCGGACTATTGGGAGGCCTGTTGAAAACACCTAACAGGGTGACCTCACCTTTCCTATTTCTAACCTCAGCCCAAACTACCTCATATGGCAAATCTTCCTCCATCGTCCTTTCCACCGCTATAATGCTATCCTTGACCAGCAATGCCACACCTCCCCCTCTTTTACCCCCATGTCTGACCCTACTAAAATATTTAAAACCTGGAACCTGCAACAGCCATTCCTGCCCCTGTTCTACCCACGTCTCTGTAATGGCCACAACATCGAAGTCCCAGGTACAAACCCACGCTGCAAGTTCACCTACATTATTTCTTATACTTCTGGCATTGTAGTATACACACTTCAAGCCACCTTTCTGTTTACAGGCACCCTCCTTCGAAATCGATGCCTTGTTCCTAACCTCCCTACACTCAAGGTCCTGTACCCTGAAGCTACAGTCCAGGTTCCCATGCCCCTGCAGAGTTAGTTTAAACCCTCCCAAAGAGCACTAGCAAACCTCCCCCCAAGGATACTGGCGCCCCTCAGGTTCAGGTGTAGACCATCCTGTTTATAGCGGTCCCACCTTCCCCAGAAAGAACCCCAGTTGTCCAGAAACCGGAATCCCTCCCTCCTGCACCATGCCTGTAGCCACGCATTTAACTGCTCTCTCTCCCTATTCCTCGACTCTCTATCACGTGGCACGGGTAACAAACCAGAGACAACAACTCTGTTTGTTCTAGCTCTGAGCTTCCAACCTAGCTCCCTGAAAGCCTGTCTGACATCCTCACCCCTCTTCCTACCTATGTCGTTGGTGCCAACGTGGACCACGATCTGGGGCTGCACCCCCTCCCCCTTAAGGACCCGGAAAACACGATCAGAGACATCACGAACCCTTGCACCTGGGAGGCAACATACCAATCGTGAGTCTCTGTCGCCCTAATAAAACCGCCTATTTGTACCCCTCACTATTGAGTCCCCAAGAACTATCGGTCTAACTTTCTCCACCCTTCCCTTCTGAGCAACAGGGCCAGGCTCCGTGCCAGAGGCCTGAACCTCGTTGCTTACCCCTGGTAAGTCATCCCCCCCACAAGAATCCAAAGCGGTATACTTGTTCTTGAGGGGAATGGCAGCAGGGGGTCTCTGCACTGGCTGGTTCCTCGCACTCCCCCTCACTGTCACCCACCTGTCTATAACCTTCGGTGTAACTACTTCCCTAAAGCTCTGATCTGTGACCACCTCTGCCTCCCGAATGATCCGCAGTTCATCCAACTCCAGCTCCAGTTCCCTAACACGGTCTTGGAGGAGCTGGAGATGGATGCACTTCTGTAAGTGTAATCACCAGGGATGCTAATGGCTTCCCTCACCTCATACATGTTACAAGAGGAACATTGCACTGCCTGCACTGCCATCCCTCTAAAAAGTAAGCTTTAAAACTAAATCTAAAGAAACAAACATGAGAGGTGAGCAAGCGAATGATTTTCCTCTCCTCTTGCCGCTTTGCTACGCATCTCCCCTGTTTTCCATTTTGTCTCTGTTTCACAAATCCCCCACATATTTTGTCACGTAACACTGGCTTCAGCCTTGGTCATTCGCGGCTCCTAATCTCCCTTTAATCTCTCCGTGCACTGTCATTATCACCTTTGAATCTGGATCCTTGACTCACCTTCTCTCAGCCTGGTGTTAATAGCTCTGTAAATCTCCCCTTTTTTCAAAATCTTTAACAAAGGGTCAGTTAGACTCGAAACGTCAACTCTTTTCTCTCCTTGCAGATGGTGCCAGACCTGCTGAGATTTTCCAGCATTTTCTCTTTTGGTTTCAAATTCCAGCATCTGCAGTAATTTGCTTTTATTAATGACTCTGTGATATTGCTGGGGATATGATGACTCCAGTGTCGATGCATGAGAGGTGAGCAAGCGAATGAATTCCCTCTGGAAGTCGCGGGAAATGTAGTAACAGAGATCCAGGAAAATGAGTTGAACGAATCTTTGAAGTGAATTGATGCCTGAATTCTGGTTCTCCTCCGAGACTGTGCCAGGTCGACTTAATACTTTATATATTTCATGTTTTGCATTTCTTTGTGAAAACAATTGAGACTGATTGATTTGCTGCAGACAACATCCACCAGTCTATGCGTTTTCCGATTTGCAATCGATCGCACGATCGTCTGAAGTATTTCCTTCCGTTGCAAAGTTTTTTAACAAAAAAAAAATTGACTTTTCCGAACGCGCACACTCGAGCTAACCATTTGCTCTGATATCCAAAATTAAGCACAATGTTCGGACGCATGCAATTTCAATGGCAATGCCACCAGCTCAGCTGCAGCTTGTCATGTTGACAAATATCATCTGGTTGAAACGTACCTTCAACGATCGGTCACTGTGCTTCTGGAAACTCACAGACCTTTGGAGTCAGGGTTATGTGCTGCTGATAAACTGCTGCGAACTTTATGCCAAATGCATTGGAATTGGAACCCAACTGTGGGATTCTTTCTGCTCCCGAAGGACGCAGTTGCTTTAGAGTCAGCAACAGCGCAGAACTCAATTGCACGTTTTGCTCAATGACTCATGTTGCTTTTGCAATCTTCGTTTGACAGCATATTTAGCAGGTTATCACGCCTTCCTGCAGCGTTTGTCAGCGACAGATCAGCTGCTAAGATGACTGCTTCAGACAGCATGCTACATCCTACATTTGAAAATGGAAAAGGTGCAAACGCTTACAGGCTGAACACTCTCTCACTATTTTGCCTGGCGCGTCAGAGGCTTGGAGCTGACCTTATGAAGGTTTTTCAATCATGAGGGGCATTTCTCGGGTGAATAGATAAGTTCGTTTCGCTCAGGTGGGGCAGTGCAGCACAACAGGGTATAAATCTGGTGTGGGAGGGTGAGAATTCGACAGGCAGTGAGGAGCAACGGCGTCACGCAAAGGGTGGTGAGTGTCTGCAATAAGTTGCCGGACGAGCTGGTGATGGCTGGTACAATTCCAATACTTTTAAGGAATTTGGATGTGTATTTGAATAGGGAGGGTTTAGAGAGACATGGGACAAGTGCATGCAATCGTGGCTGGATCAGTTGAGGATATCTGTTCGGAATGGATGAGCAAGACCGAAGATTGTGTTTTCAGTGCTGTCCATATCTAATGGCTCTATGATATTGCAGGTGAACCGATTAAAGAGATGAATAAAATAATGAAGTAAAATTTTCTGAAGTTGTTAAATTCAAACAACTTCAGATAATTTTATTTCAATTGTTTTATTTATCTTTGTTATTTTTATTTTTTTTCACTGTTCTGTGAAATCTGGTGTGGGAGGGTGAGAATTCGAAAGGCAGGACGAGCAACAACCCATAATGGTCATGACAATAATAGCACAAGCTCAAGAAAGAGAGAGTAACTCAATTGTGAACCTCTACACCAGAGGGTTAAAAAGAGCAGAAAATAAGATTCCAAAAAAAAACAAATCAAAACAAATGATTAAGAAAAGAAATGGGGAACACTGTTGTTTTTGCAGATAGAGCAAAAACTTACAGAAAAGGGGTACAGCAAGAGGACTATTAACCCTGCTGGTATTTCGGGAAGAGTATCTCTACTTTTCAGTGCATAATTATAGATAATTATGCACTAACTTTAATGTAGATTTATTTAAAAATATAAAGGCTTTTACCGTAATATTTAAAACAACAGTTTCAGCAAAAAGCTAAGATTTCTGAAACATATAAGCGAAGAATGAAAAAGATACATTGTTAAGATGTATGTACTAGAACGGAATGTACCTATGGATAATGAAAGAAGTTACAAAGGGGAACATCGAGATGAGAGTTTAGCCTTATGACAGCACGTGCAAAGAGGAAATTGCCAACTTAGAAGTATAGGGGCAATGGGCGTGGTGCATAGTTGGGTAGTGGCAGAATAGTAAGAGAGATTGCGTATTTAGGATTCTGGAGAGATGACCTCACTCAGCTCAAACGGTATAACTGTACACTAACCTAAGTTCTAATTTGCTTTTATTTTCTTATGCAATTGAAACCCTTACCTGCAAGTTCGTAATAAACTGTCTTGTTTCCAGCTTTGGTGGTCTCGTCTAAATTTTAACGAGTTTGTTTCTCACACCACACAGTTGGATAATCCGTCAATCACCTTATTCGTCAGTTTCTCAAATGTGTCAGGAGCGTTTTACATACCAGATGGCATGACTTTGAACTGGTATGGTTCATTTGGCGCTGCGAATGTCGGAATTGCATTTGATCTTTCTGACAGTGGTATCCTCTGAGAAAGTCCAACTTAGAAATATATGTTGTTTGTCAATTTTTGTTCGATGCAGTACACCAACCATGGAATTCGATATGCATCAGTCTTTGTAACTTGGTTAACATTGTGATAGCCAATGCATGACCATTGGGTAATATCTAGCTTTGGAACCATGACTATAAGTGGGGTGCAGACACTGAAACTCACTTCGATTGTGACATCTTGGAGTTCTATCTCCTTCTGAACCTGTGCCAACTTTAGAGGATTATGCCAATAAGGTTGCTGCTTAATCGGAAAAAGCATCCCCTATATCTACAACGTGAAAAATTGGGTTAGTACTTCCTGTTTCTTTCTCCATATCTCCTATGGTGATAGTGATATCTCTTTTAGGTAATTTCGATCTTCCTGTGGAAGTTAACTCAATATTTTATCCCAATTTTTGACAACTTCCTTATTGTTCAATTTGATTTGAGGAATGCCCACTTCAATATCCTCTGAACTTGCTTTTTCCTTCAGTACTGTCGCCATCAACACCTCCTCTTCTTGCTTTCCTTCCCTATCAAAATACTTTTTGAGCATAATTACAGAACACACTCTGTGAGATTTATTCCATTCTGGAGTCTTTATCAAGTAGTTCACCTCACTTAATTTCTTCGATGTTTGACAACGTCCATGTTTTTAAGGTTCACCTATCAGTGAAATTACCACCAATATCTTAACCTGAGTTGCAAAATTGCGAATTTGTGATTTCATAATCGCTTCTTGTTTCATTATGTGCTGTAATACTTTTAAATATAGTCCAGCCAGCTCTCCAGCTCTATTTAGTCGTCCTCTAAAATTTGACGTATTCCAAATGGGAAGTCTCTGAATTCTGACTAATTACGTTCTACTCAATCAATTTTAATCGCCTTCTAACTTGATGTCCAAAAGCTAATGAAAATGAAATAAATTTATTCCATTCATTCGGTGCATCTCTGATCGCAAAATGTACAAACTGATCTCTCGTACTCCCAATCATCTGTATAATCCTGACCATAACCGGTTCACACGGTCTGCAGTGTTTCATGCCATCTCTGTCGCGCTCGCATCGACATTGGCTGGTATGCAAAGATGTTGATTGCTTTATTTCCAAGTTATCCACAAAGTCCTTGAATAGTTTGGACGTCAGGTATTATACTTGACGCAACTGGATCACTTCTGTTAGATTAGATCTAGTTGAAAAAAGTAATTATTCTACACCCCTTTTTGTTGTGATGTTACCTCTGTAAATCTAGAAGGAATATCCATTATTGTTAACAAATATATGTCCTCAACATTTGTTCGAGGTTTGGACTCTAGGCAATCAAAAATACTCTTGTGAAATGTTCCTCAAATGTTCTAATAAGTACTAATGGTGCAGGTTTTATTCTGTCTGTGGTTTTCCGATTAGTTGACATGTATGACACGTCTAGCAAATTTCAAAGACATCCTTGCGTCGTCCAGGCCAGTAAAAATGTCTTTGCATTTGAACCAGTGCTTTCCACACCCTTTATTGACCTCCAAGTGGTAGCTCATGCGCCACTCACTGCACATCCTTTCTATACGTAATGGCAAAACTATTTGATGAATATCTGCCCATTTCTCATCTGCTTGAATATATGATGGTTTCTATTTCCTCATTAAGACATCATTTGCTATGTAATAACACACATTAATGCATTCAATCTCCTTCTCTGTGTATACCTTTTTAATAAAACTGTTTAAAACTCCTAATCTTTCTGCTGTAATTCAATCAGATTAGCAGAGCTAAAGATATTTGCATTTTACTTATTTCTTCATTCTCTCTACCACTTACCAGATCAGAAGCTGGTCAGCTTCCTTATTTGTGCCTTTTGATTTCCTCTCACTTCAGCGTGTCCGACTGTGACTGTGTGACCACGCAATCTGAAAAGAATTCTGGATAAACATACTCCAGACCTACCATTTCCTATGCATCCACTGGTTTTTCAACTAGATTAGGCAGCACGCCTACCGGTGAATGAGCTGCATCGTTTGCAAGGACAAACTGTATTCCTTTATGTGAGAGTTTGTCCAGTACTCATATCACATATACTCGACACTCGCGTGCGCTCTCCAACCTCACTTTACACAACTGAACACTTGTTGTCTCACCATGAATTCATGTTACCAGTCCCATTTCTGGCAACATTCACTCAGGAGAACATATCTCCTCATCCTTAGGCATTACAGACTAAGAGCATCCTCTTACTCTGTAATGAATATGCATATGAATATGTAAATATGAATATAGAATTAAAAAACATGAGATTTAAATCGAAAAAGAAACAATATAAGTGAGTAACAACATGACTGAGTACAAAAATATGAACATAACAGTATAGGAACACAGTGGAATAATTAAACAGAAGAACAGAAACAGAAGAGCATCAGAGAATAAGCACATGAACCAGAGAATTACATAAATGGATAACACGAAAATAAGTGAATTGGAACATAAATATGCGAGGACATACAAAGGACTGTAGAGTTTAAAATGTAAGTGTATAAGAATGTACGATGTTACGAGAATAAGACCTTCAGAAAACAAAAGCATAAGTGCTTTTACGAACAAGAAAAGGAATACATCAGATAAAATAATAAGAACGGAAAAGAAATCAATCTATGTGAATAAGAACATAAGAGAGCAGCAACATGGGAAAATAAAAGAAAAAGATCATAAGAAAAACACGCAAGATGATGAGAGAATAAAAAATATCAGAATTAGAGAACAGCAGAATAAGAATGTAATTGAATAAGTAAATAAGATTATTTATTATTAGGAAAAGAGGAACATAAGAGACTAAAATCGGCAGATTCAGATAGAATTCAATGTAATTGAATAAGAACATGAGTCAGCAAACCATAGAAACGTCAAGCAGTAAGAACATAAGACACAATAACACAGATAATCATAAGAACGTAAGACTTGGAAACTGGCAAATTAAGAATATGTTTCATGGCATATGAGCGTAAAACAATTAAAGTAAAAGATTCTTATAGAATAAGAATATTGGAGAAAGAGAATACGGAATTTTAACGTAGGAAAAAACGAATTGACGAGAATAGGAATACTTGAGAATTCAACATAAGGCAATAATAAATAACGGCATAAAAACCTAAGTGAATGAGGAATTTAAAAATGAAGACAATAACACACCAAGGAAATAACAGAAGAAGAGAGTGAGGACATAAGAGAATGACAACACATGAGAATAAAATAACAAGACAACAAAAAGAATAAGTACATTAACATAGGAGAATAAGAAAACAACAAACTAAAAACGTAAGTTAATAAAGAAAGAGAATAAGTACAGGATCAAATCAGAACATAAGTAAGTATGCAAATAAAACATAAGCGAATAGGAAGGTAAAATAATTATATCATAGGTGAATTATAACACAAGAGAATAAGACTATAAGAACATGTGTAAATATTCAGGTAAGAATGTAAGTGAATGAAAATTCAAAATAATAAAAGAGAAAAACAACATATCTGAAGACCAACATAAGATAGCAGGAATATATGAACATTTCAGAAAAATGAAATGTTAAGGATGAGAGCATAGGAGAACAAGAACATCAGAGCACAAGCGATTAAGAAAATGAATACTCAAATTCAAGACCAAAGCAATAAGAATAACACTGACTGATAAAATAATACCATACGGACATATGGGTAGAATGGAAAACAGAATATCAAAGAGGAAGAACATAAGAGACTAAGAACACAACAGAATAAGAACATAACATGATGAGAACATAATGAAATACGTACAATAGCGACTTAGAAAATAAGGGTCTTGGCGAAAAAGAACAAAAGAGAACAGGAAGATAAGACATTACAAACAGAAGTGATTAATAAGGTCAGAGCATAAGATCATACGGGAATAAGAAAATAAGAACAAAATAGCATTTGCGAACACTAAAATGAGAACACGAGAGAAAAACTACACAAGACAAGAATAGAAGAAAATACAGATGTTAGAGCGGGCATAAGACAGTAGGAACATATGAATGAAACACAAGAGAATAAGTACACGCAAAGACAAGAACGAACGAGCACAGGAGAACAAGAACATCTCTAAAATATTTCAAGAGCAAAGGTTAAGAACATAAGTGATTGGTAAAATACGCTCATAAAAGCATGGGAAGAATGAAGGGGAAAATAAGAGACAAACAACATAAAAAATAAGAAAATAAGAATAGGAATGAATAAGGACATTGTATAATGTGAACATAAGTTAAACAGAAAATATAGTTGAAGAAGAATAAGTGCATGTGACCGCAAGAACAAAAGCGAATTAGAATACACGAAGACAACAGAACATAAGAGAATATCGGAATACAGACATAAGGGAATGTGAAGGTTAGATAAAAAGAACATAGGTGAATTCGAACATTCATCACTATGCGAATTAGTAATGGTCAGCATGTGTCTCAGCCTGATTTTTGGTTCCTTTATAGATCTGTGAATTTCTGCTGTGCTTCGGAGTCCTAACGATTAACGCTTAGGACAGAGGTTCTACCTATGATTCAGCGTGGAATAAAATGTTTAAGATCAAGTTCTGCCTCTCGAGAATTTGTTGAACAACTGGTCTTTTCACCTTCAATAGATGGTCTTGTGTGAATCTATGTTAGTGCCTTCAATAACTTGAATTGGTGCATGAGAAAGTGTGAATATTGTGTGGAGCTAATCAAATTGCTAAAATTGATTAAGGGCATGATCCTGACCTGAGCCTGCAGGCTGATCCCCTGAAGGAAGACGAAAAAATTAAATGACCACATTAAAGTAGTACATTTGGTTAAGGATTAAATCCTGACTTGCCCCTGCTGGCTGCTCCCATGAGAAAGTGAGGACTGCAGATGCTGGAGATCAGAGCCGAAAATGTGTTGCTGGAAAAGCGCAGCAGGTCAGGCAGCATCCACCGAGCAGGAGAGTAGACGTTTCGGGCCCGGAACTTCGATTCTCCTGTTCCTTGGATGCTGTCTGACCTGCTGGGCTGTTCCCCTGAGGCAAGGCAGAAAATAGGCAGATGGTGTCTCTAAATGTATAAAATGCCAAACTCCTGATCTGAGCCTGAAGGCTTATTCCTTGAGGTGCGATGGAAGATGGGCAGATCTAAATGTCCAGGATTGGAAACGTTGCTGATTGCCAGGCTTGGTGAAGCCTTGAGGAATTGGACTCGGCGCCAGTGTTGTATCTTTTTGTTGTTGTTGTTGTTTGGCTTTCTTTGTGTCTTCTTTGTTTACCTGCAGGTGACTGCTCTGCGCCTGGGACCGTCGAGGTGAGGAAGCGATCGAATCACTCTACAAGCATGATCAAAGCAAAGTCCTGGGTTTCGAGACAATCTCTTGCAGACGGAACGCCGTCCTTTTCCCCGCTCAGTGGAGACTATGTTTTGCCACGGTAAACAGACGAGGTGCAACATTTAAGATCAGAAATTCCGTTGTTGGGTTTAAGGAAGTGGCAAAGAGCCATCAGCCCCCAATAAAGATAATCGAGATCAGCGTCCAAGGAACTCTTTCGTAAGCCCTCCCAACATACCAGCACCCGAATCCCCTATGTTCCAAAATATTACTGTCCCAGACCGGATTGCTGCTGTTATCCCTTGCCAAACGAGCAGAAGGGATGGCCAGGGACAGAAAGCTGGTCGAAATACTGTTGCAGCTCGCGATACTTGTCCACAAGCTCTTCGTGTAAGTACTCAAGAGGGTCTAATTTTTCGGAAAGGCAATGATAGTGCAAGCATCTTATGCTTTACTGTGATTGGTAATAAGAAAAACTTGCTTGTCCGAGGATTATGAGAGATGAATCCAAATTCACAAGCCTTGGATCCGGTCTAAAGTCCGGAGCATGATGCAACACGCCCTGATCCACTCTAGTGATCAACATTTTTTTAATTGGCTAGTACAAATCTGTTGTACTTATAGTAGCATGCCTCAAGATTTTCAAACATTACTGAATTTAGTCTAGGCGACACATTTGACGACCAATAAAGACTCCATTATATTTTCCCTGGGCCACGGATTAAATCAGAAGCACAGACAATTTGGCATGAAAATGTTGTTCGACTTGCAACTGTCTAATTTTCACTGACATGAAATGTAAATGTTTCATTCCCCTAACGAGCAAGGTAGCAACAGATGCTAAAGAAAAGCTGGAAAAGGATGAAAGTTGACAGAGAGCGAAAGATCCCACTTCAGCGCTGAGTCACTGAAGCTTGCAGAAAGGGTAACATTTTTTTGGTTTGCGTTGAAATCACATTTGCTTGTTGGTTACTGGATGTTTATGTTTTGCTGCCTGGAGTTCGAGTCCATAAATGCTTTTTTCCCCACAGATCATGAGTTCAGAACTGTCATTTTCTAAATCGTCTAAGAATTTCTGTTCACAATCACTGTTCATTACGGTGGCCAGAACAAGACCATGCCATGATACAAATTACAGGCAAAACACAATATGCCCAACAACCTCGCGATTCATGCTCGCGACAGCAGGACCTGGTACTACACCTTTGAGACTGGAAACAAGCCAGCTAAAAGCCCAGGACCAATGGCAGGCCCTTACTTTAACTGTGGAAATGTGGCCACTGAGGAACGAAGTGCCCGTGTGGCTGCCTTGGAGCTAATGCTAGGACCACCATGCTTGCATCCTCGCATAAGGAAAACTTGCAAAACCACTCACTGAATCTCGTTGAGCGTTGGTGTGACCCACCATTACGGAGCCTTGTGGAAACATCCTGCCTATTTTAGCTGATTATGAGCGTAGCTTTACACACTTTGGCAAGAGGGGATTCTCGGACCACTCGCTTGCGTGGTCGGCCCTTTCATTTGTTCGCAAATGAATTTCATAGAATTACCTCGAGTAACTTTTTGCAAATATTGCATAATAATAACAAATGTATTTAGTACATGACTGGGATCCCTTCCAACGTCTGATACTGCTTCCACAATCGTGGAGGACAAGTGTGAAATATCTGCACAGGTTAACCAAAACTCTTCAAAGTTTATTTTCGCAGGTACACCCAGTCTTGGGACCAGGGGAAATTGGAGCTGAGGGGACAAGGCCGGTACCTAATTCTGCGAGCAAACCACACAACAGCCAAAGTCAAAGCAATATTCGTGTGGACGCACAAATGTGGTTACAAGAGAACACCACCTCAAAGGGAGCCCAGCTCCCGGTGGGACATGTGGAGTTGGGTGGGCTCATCGCTCGGGTCCTCCAGCAGCGCCCTACTGCAAGGATTTATTGTCCTTGTTTTCTTTTCACTTCTCGTGGTCCTTGATAGTTACATTAAGCAGGATTGTGGATGCTTTGTTTCACTGCTGCTACACTCTGTCCCATTATAATTTCATCTGATCACCATCCGCCTGGCTAGTCCGGGCACTGAGCCCCAGACTCCAGACTTAACAGCGCTGAGACCTCTTATTCTGAGGACTATCTGTCCGATTCTGAGCATCCCTGTCCATAGAATCTCCTGGCTCTGCTTACATTCCTCTTTTATTGAAGCTCCTGATCTGCTCAACTGATTATGTAAAAAAAGGAGAGTTTGTGGAAATCATTTTGCTGTTAATGGCTTCCCTCCCTGTTTAGCAACCATTTCTCTGAAATGCCACTCACCCAGCAGACTGTTAGTCCTTGGCATGCAGCTTTAGTAAGCTGTCTCACAGCCTCCTGTGCATAATTTAGTTCATCTCTCACAAGAAGATAATGCCGAAGTGTAGCGGTTCTGTTCAAGGTCCCTCTGTCTTCCTGCTTAACGTTTCCACATTGTGATGTATTACTCGAGCATGTAACTGAGTTGATCAAGTATGCAAAGCCCCGCCAATTAATTTACAATGTTCCTCTAATCAAGGACATCTGTTATTGATCTCTGTAAAACAAAAATGTTAGATGGTAACTTTCACTCCTATCCACTTCTGTAATATGAGGCCTCAACTAGAGCTGACTCCGAGTGGTTGGTACTGATTTGGAAAGTCCTCGAACCATACTGGCACTTTGTATTTAATGGTCAGCCTGAAACTCAGCAAGGATCTTGTATCCCATGCCACCCTTTAACTTATTGCTTTTGTCGGAGTCTTACCGAGCCACTGTTACAACGGTGAGGCTTCCCACTATGCATTGTGTCCACGCTTAAGATCTGCCTCCCGAGACTTTGTTCAATAGAAAGGGATAAAGAATAACTGACGAAACGACAAACCAGTCAGTTTGACATCGGAGTTAGAAAACTGAGTGCAGACGTAACACGGGATAAGATATATATACAGGTAGAGAAAACTATAGTAATTCCAGACAGTCAAACAAAGCATTGCGAAAGTCAGTTCATGTCTGAAAAGTTTGGTTCATTTCATTGACGAGGTGACGCAAGTAGCAGATCACGATAACTCTATGGACGCTGTACATTTGGACTTTCATAAATGTTTTGATACGGTTCCTCATAGCAGGTTAATTACCAAAGGAGAAATGCTTAGGATTGGTGGGTCTCTGGGTACATCGAATCGATATTGGCGAAAGGAAATGAAACAGATGATAGTTACATCTGGTCATTTCTCAAATTGAATTTTGAATTGAAAATGGTGTTCCCTTCCAAACTGTATTGGGATCTTGCTTTTCTCTGATTTGGAGTTGCTTATTGATGTCAAAACTTCTACAGTTGAAGATGATACGAAGCCAGTGAGAGTTGTGAATTGTGAGGACGATGCTGAGAGACTTAAGACGGACTTTGAAAATTTGTTCAAATGATCACTTACCTGTCAGATGAAATTTAATGCAGAAATCTGTGATGCACTACAGCTTGGTGTCAGAAACATACAAAGACAAAGTGGGCTCAAAAGTACACTTACGAGAGGATAGAATGAGGGTTCATTCCACATTAATCTCTGAAGGTGAACATATAATTTGAAATATTATTTCAGAAGACTTGTACGATGTTTCAGGTTTTAAACAGGGATCTAGAGGGGGAAAACAAGTAAATGATGATGCCACGTAGCTAAAAATCATTGGTGAGTCCTCGTTTCGAGTATCGTTTTCAATTATGGCGCCTAGTTTAAGTCCTGGAAAGAGTACAAGGGAGATTCCGTACAATCGTGCCAGAAGATAACATGTGTTTAAATACAAGGAACAATTGGAGACATTGGTCTTGTTTTTCTTGAAGCTGAGAAGATAAGGAGGTGATTCCCATGACGTAATTTAAATGTTATATGATTTTAATCGTGTAAAAAGCATATTTTATTTCGACTAATTAATATGTCAGTGACGTGTGGTCGTAACTTCAATATTGTTAGTAAGACTACGAGGAACGAGGTGAAGAGAAACATCATTACACAGAGAGATTTTCTGAGTTGTAATGCATTGCTTGGGAGAGTATTGGAGCCAGGTTACATAGAATGTTTCAAAAGAGAGTTGAATATATGTTTGAAAGGGATGAAGGTAGGGGACGACCAAGGCAGCGCTGGACAGTGGTACTACCTCGGGAGCTCTTGCTGGAGAGGGTGCAGATGATCACACGGTGCCCTTCTGCCCTGAAAAACTCTCTGATTTTATTATTTGCCCATCCATTCCTCGACTGTGAGTTTGACCCATTGTTTAATAATACTCACCTTCAAAAGAAAGAGAGATTGTACACTTGTTTTTATCAATTTCTCCCGACCCAACCAATCCACCTGTGCTTCATAACAATTTTTCTTAAGTAATCTTGAAGTGTGTTCCTGGAAACGTTCTGCATCTCAGGTACCTCCTACGGAGAAAGAACCAGACATAATATTCGGGGAGATCTCGGGGTTTCGAGTTCACAGTGAGATGGGAAGAGGTTATGGGATATGTAAGGGGAACGATCTTCACAGACAGGGTGGTGGGTGCCTGGAATGCGTTGTCAGTGGAGGTGGTAGGACAAGAATAATGCCAGTCGGTGAGATGTACCTGGAAATACAAATGAATGTTTAGGGAGCAAAGGGAATAGAGTCATAGAAAATAGGCGGCATGTTTAGATAGTGGGTCTGGATTCCCGCAGGCTTGCAGTTTCGAAGAGCTGTTCCGGTGCTGTAAGTTTCTTTGTTCATTGTCCTTCGGGTGCAGTATCCATCTTTAGAGTTGATTGCAGTTAGGAAAGATATATATGTTAGAGGGGGTGTGTGGGCAGGGTGCAGGAGTAAACGATAGGTGGGAATGCGCCCAGAGAGTGAGAGTGAGAATTGTGCAAAGATCATCCTTACAGAATGAATAGGTCGAAAAGGGGATCGTTGTTGTCTGACAGCATAATACAGTTTTCATAGTTCTGCGTGCAAAAACGAATTCTCGTTATAATATAAGCAATTCATAAACCCATACAGAATAGCAAAAGTTCAGGAAACATTACCTGTTATAAGTAGAACAAACCACATAAAATTACAAAAATATATTTCCCAGTGAGGTACATGCAAATGTACAGCTTCAGTTGTTCAAGGAAAGAGGCAATTTATTGAATCTTAATGAGAACACAATTAAATATCTGGACCTTTAACTTTAGTCCTTCTAACAAGAGAAACGACCAAATCATAACTCCAAATAGGTTTAAGTGATCATTCTTTTCCGTTTCATTCATGGGTCACATTCAATTCAGAAAAATAAAACTGTGGTAAATGAGCATACTTATTACATTTCTAATTGGTTGCTTGTGTCATCTGACTTATTATGTTGTTACATTATAAAGTTTCTTTTCATATGTATGTGTATATATGTGGTTGTGAGAGGGAAAAAATGTGGTACATTTCTTCTGGCTCTGTGTACTCTTATCAGCGTACTAAGATGTCTGTGAAGATGATTCATCCAGTCTTATTTCATTACAGTTGTTCTTGACTTTCTTCCGGAAATATTCCTCCACTGAATGGTACAACAGAAATTCCTGCAATATAGCTGCACTTGTTTACATAAACCTTTCACGTTCCATTAACTGCCATTAAAAGCACATCATTCTGAACTTCTGCAAATAGATCTTACTATTTAGGATGCATTGGAACGTGCCTTATTTAATATTGCACAGGGGCACAGGTTGCTTAACTTATACAAGGCATTTTCTTTCAATGCAGCAATATCATAACCCAGAAAGCAATTTCTGGATCCTACTCGCCAGTTTTGTTTTTATTTCTACGAATGTTTACACACCTGCCTGTTCGTTTTCTTGCACACTTCATTACACCCATGTCATTGGCACTGTCAATACGCATGACTTCCATCACTTCTTCTCCCCCACTCTCATTTTTTGCCTTCACAGTTTTTTTTTCCCCGAATTTCTGCCCATTACCCATCAGACTCTCTGGCCCTGCCAGTTTAATTCCCTCCAACAAACGTTGTACTCTTTGTGTTTAGGAGAAGCCCATCTCTTCAGGAGAACTTTGTGATTGCGCAACAATGATCCCAGTGTCTGAAAAATCAGAAATCCTCCACTGTCTGTCACCCCTCAGGTCATGCTGATGGGTTTTTCGTAAATGGGGAAACTCATAGAACATAGAACATAGAACAATACAGCACAGAACAGGCCCTTCGGCCCACGATGTGGTGCCGAACATCTATCCTAGATTAAGTACACATCCATGTAACTATCCAATTGCCGCTTAAAGGTCGCCAATGTTTCTGACTCTACCACTCCCACAGGCAGCGCATTCCATGCCCCACCACTCTCTATACCTTCCACCCTTCACCTTAAATTTATGTCCCCTTGTGACACTCTGTTGTACCCGGGGAAAAAGTTTCTGACTGTCTACTCTATCTATTCCTCTGATCATCTTATAAACCTCTATCAAGTCACCCCTCATCCTTCGCCGTTCCAATGAGAAAAGGCCGAGAGCTCTCAACCTATCCTCGTACGACCTATTCTCCATTCCAGGCAACATCCTGGTAAATCTTCTCTGCACCATCTCCAAAGCTTTCACATCTTTCCTAAAGTGAGGAGACCAGAACTGCACACAGTACTCCAAATGTGGCATAACCAAAGTCCTGTACAGCTGCAACATCACTTCACGACTCTTGAATTCAATCCCTCTGCTAATGAACGCTAATACACCATAGGCCTTCTTACAAGCTCTATCCACCTGAGTGACAACTTTCAAAGATCTATGTACATAGACCCCAAGATCCCTCTGTTCCTCCACCTGACTAAGAACCCTACCGTTAACCCTGTATTCCGCATTCTTATTTGTTCTTCCAAAATGGACAACCTCACACTTGGCAGGGTTGAACTCCATCTGCCACTCCTCAGCCCAGCTCTGCATCATATCTAAGTCCCTTTGCAAACAACAACAGCCCTCTTCACTATCCACAACTCCACCAATCTTCGTATCATCTGCAAATTTACTGACCCACCCTTCGTCATTAATAAAATTTACAAACAGCAGAGGACCCAGAACTCATCCCTGCGGAACTCCACTTGTAACTGGGCTCCAGGTTGAATATTTACCATCTACCACTACTCTCTGACTTCGACCGGTTAGCCAGTTTTCTATCCAATTGGCCAAGTTTCCCTCTATCCCATGCCTCCTGACTTTCCGCATAAGCCTACCATGGGGAAACTTATCAAATGCCTAACTAAAATCCATGTACCCTACATCCACTGCTCTACCCACATCCACATGCTTGGTCACCCCCTCAAAGAATTCAATAAGACTTGTAAGGCAAGACCTACCCTTCACAAATCCGTGCTGGCTGTTCCTAATCAAGCAGTGTCTTTCCAGATACTCATAAATCCTATCCCTCAGTACCCTTTCCATTACTTTGCCTACCACAGAAGTAAGACTGACTGGCCTGTAATTCCCGGGGTTATCTCTATTCCCTTTTTTGAACAGGGGCACAACATTCGCTACTCTCCAGTCCCCTGGTACCACCCCCGTTGACAGTGAAGACGAAAAGATCATTGCCAAAGGTACTGCAATTTCCTCTCTTGCTTCCCACATAATCCTAGGATATATCCCGTCAGGCCCGGGGGACTTGTCTATCCTCAAGTTGTTCAAAATGTCCAACACATCTTCCTTCCTAACAAGTATCTCTTCTAGCTTTCCACTCCGTTTCACACTCTCCTCTTCAACAATACGGTCCCTCTCGTTCGTAAATACTTAAGAAAATTACTTGTTCAAGACCTCTCCTATCTCTTCCGACTCAATACACAATCTCCCACTACTGTCCTTGATCGGACCAACCCTCGTTCTCGTCATTCTCATGTTTCTCACATACGCATAAAATGCCTTGGGGTTATCCTTGATCCCATCCGCCAAGGATTTTTCATGCCCTCTCTTAGCTCTCCTAATCCCTTTCTTCAGGTCCCTTCTGGCTATCCTGTATCTCTCCACTGCTCTGTCTGAACCCTGTTTCCTCAAACTTATGCAAGCCTCCTTCTTCCTCTTTACTAGACATTCAACCTCCCTCGTCAACCAAGGCTCCCTCACACGACCATTTATTTCCTGCCTGATAGGTAAATACATATCAAGGACACGTCGTATCTGCTCCTTGAAAAAGTTCCACATTTCCACCACATCCTTCTCTGACAGCCTATGCTCCCAATTTATGCTCCTCAAATCCTGTCTTACAGCATCGTAATTTCCCTTCCCCCAATTGTAAAATCTACTCTGTTGTGCGCACCTATCTCTCTCCATAACCAAGGTGAAAGTCACAGAATTGTGGTCACCATCACCAAAATGTTCACCCACTAACAAGCCCATCACTTGTCCCGGTTCATTACTGAGTACCAAATCCATTATGGCCTCCCCTCTGGTTGGACAATCTACATACTGAGTTAGAAAAGCTTCCTGGACACACTGCACAAACACAGCCCCATCCAATCTACTTGATCTAAAGTGCTTCCAATCAATATTTGGGAAGTTGAAGTCGCCCATGACTACGACCCTGTGGCTTCTGCACCTTTCCAAAATCTGTTTCCCAATCTGTTTCTCCACATCTCTTCTGCTATTGGGGGGCTTATAGTAAACACCCAACAAGGTGACTGCACCTTTCCTATTTCTGACTTGAGCCCATACTACCTCCAAAGGCAGATCCCCCTCAAACTCCCTTTCTGCAGCCGTTATACCATTTCTAATTAGCAATGCCACCCCCCCTCCTTTTTTACCACCCTACCTAATCTTACTGAAACATCTGTAACCAGGAACCTCCAAGAACCATTCCTGTCCCTCATCTATCCACGTTTCCGTGATGGCCACAACATCGTAGTACCAGGTACCGATCCACGCCTTAAGTTCACCCATCTTATTTCTGATACTCCTTGCGTTGAGGTATACGCACTTGAGCCCATCTCTGTGTCCGCAAGTATTCCCTGTCAGTGCTACCTTCTCCACAGCCTCCCTACATTTTTGGACATCCTGACACACAGCTAGCTTACTTGCTGGACTACAAGTCCGGATCCCATCCCCCTGCCAAATTAGTTTAAACCCCCCCGAAGAGTGCTAGCAAACCTACCCCCCCCAGGATATTGGTGCCTTTCTGGTTCAGGTGCAACCCGTCCTGTTTGTACAGGTCCCACCTTCCCCAGAATGCAGCCCAATTGTCCAAATACCTGAAGCCCTCCCTCCTACACCATCGTTGCAGCCACGTGTTCAACTGCACTCTTTCCCTATTCCTTGCCTCACTGTCACGTGGCACCGGCAACAACCCAGAGATGACGACTCTGTCTGTCCTAGCTTTCAGCTTCCAGCCTAACTCCCTCAGCTCTTGAATGACCTCCCCACCCCTCTTCTTACCTATGTCGTTGGTGCCAATATGTACCACGACTTCTGGCTGCACACCCTCCCCCTTAAGGATTCTGAAGACACGGTCCGAGACATCTCAGACCCTGGCACCCGGAAGGCAACAAACCATCCGAGAGTCTCGCCCATGTCCACAGAACCGCCTGTCCGTCCCTCTAACTAGGTAGTCTCTTATAACTAACGCTATCCTCCTCTCCCCCTTTCCCTTCTGAGTCTCAGAGCCAGACCTCACGCCACAGACCCCTTCACTGCAGCTTACACCTGCTAGGCTGTCACCCCCCAACAGTTTCCAAAGCTGTATACTTATTGTTTAGGGGAACGACCACAGGGGAACCCTGCACTGCCTGCTTCTTCCCCTTCCCACCTCTAACTGTTACACAGCTACCTGTGTTCTCTGGCGTAACTATGTCCCTGTAGCTTCTATCAATCACCCTCTCAGCCTCTCGAATAATCCTCAGTTCATCCAACTCCAGTTCCAGTTCCCTAACTCGTTCGGTGAGGAGCAGGATCTGACTGCATTTCCTGCAGACGACGTCGGCAGGAGTATCGGTGGTCACCCCTACCTCAAACATCCTGCATGAAGAACATTCCACTGCCTGCGCTCCCATGACTGTACACTTTGTCTCCAAAACAAGAACGCTGAGTCAATAACACTCAGTCACCTGTGGACTTTAAAGTTAGGTTAGAGGAGGAGGGTGGGAGGGAGGCCCTACGAAATTGGACCTGGGGTCTAGAACCCACCCACTCAAATACTAATCGCTTACCTTCCCGACCAGCTCTACGCTCCAACCTCACTTCCGCCCAGCTCGCGCCGCTCTCTGCGGTGTAAAAAGAAACTCGTAGCATACAAAACATTTCTAAGATTTTGGCCACATTACCAGAATGGATTCGTTCCTGTATTTCAATATACACTTAAATCCACGGTACGGCTCCTGCATGTTCTCCACGCTGTCCATCGCCATCTCATTCGTTCCAGCATGAATGCCAATGACTGACCTTTTTACTCTTACTTATGCAATCATTCTTTTATGTTTCAAATACTTGCACCCGAAGACAGGACATCACATGGTCCTCACGATGTGTCTGCAAAATTAAACGTAGTTCTTTCTAATGATTGAGTCACACACGATTACTAATCTGCCTTCCAGACTCTCTGTTTTTTTTCCAGCGTATCCTCGACAAAACAGTACTGTGGTTTTCTCTCACGTCATCACCCAGACTCACTCAAGTTGCACAACAAATCGAACTCCAAAATATAATACATGTGACACAGATCCAAGGATACATGTATTTCCTGCACCTGCTTTCTCTATTCCCTTGGCGAATGGTCACCGGTTCACCTGCCATCTCTGCACTCCTCCTTGAATGCCAATCATGACGTTCCGTGATACTCCTCTGGTTTTACACTTCCAGAAACCTCTCTCTTTCTTGACTGCTGCACAGTGCGAACTCTTGATTCTCCAAGTCAACTGCGTATCATTCAAGAACTGGAACTGTCTGACACGAAATGCAGATCTGACTATCCTGGATACCTTGTTAATCCAAAACCTCGCACGTTTTATATAGCTCAAATATCACAAGCTTTACCCGTGTTTCTGCCATACTTGAACATCAATATGATGCAAAATGCTGATGACCTGATGTCCCTTAAATATGATCAGTCGTTCTAATCTCTTCTCTCTCTCTCTCTCTCTCTCTATCTTTCTATCTATCTATCTCTCCCTCTCTCTCTCTTGCGTTTAATCGAGGATGGAGGAAGGGAAGGAAACACTAGAGTCATCTAATTTTGGGGCTTCACTGTTTTGTGTCGCTGGATCTTTCAAGGGGCCTTTCACAATTGTGGAGATCAAGGCAAACTCTCTCAGAATACTCTACAGTCTCTTCTCACAGCCACCTTCTGTTGGATTTTCTTCCTCCTGTTGAACACAACTCTCCTTCAAAATCATTATGAAGACGGTAAGGGAGGCAGCATTTCACAGAAAGCATCTCAGTCATATGATGCCGCTGTCCTGCATGCCTGGAGGTCAGAAGCAGGAAGACAGTGGTGAGCTTTTGGGTATTTACAAGACATCTCCAAGTATTGGGGACTAAGTAGATGAGAGCATTGGCGTGCAGATCAAGGAAACTCGCTGGGCAAGTTGGATTGTGATATTTTGTGATTTTAAATACGTTAGGGCAGACTGTGAGAAGTGTAAATTTTTGGTCAACGAAAGGCTGAAATGTCGACAAAGTGTGTTGTATACGTTTCTGGAAGAGTATATTTCCAGTCGTACCAGACATGGAACTGTCCGGAATCTGGTTCTAGTAAATGAGGCAGGCCATGTGGAGAACAGCAGAATGGCGGAGTATTTGGAAAATAGTAATCAGCTTACGACAAATACTGATAATTGCTTGGAAGTGGGTCGAAATCAGGCTAAGTTTAAGATCCTCGGCTAGATCTTAGGCATCTAAACTTTGAACTTGACGACGCTGATGAGTAATGCATTATGGTTGATACATCAATGGATGAGAATTGGAGAATTTCAAAAGAAAGATAAATATGGTGGAAACTAAGTATGTGCATATGAGTAATAATTATAGGCTACGTGATGATAGAGTGAATAAATCACGATATTGGTGGGAATACAAGGAAGAAAAAAGAGGCAGATTATACATTCTGTAATATTAATTGTACTAGAAATTTGGAAGAGATTCGGAAATGCAGGAGAGAGGCTAAGGCTGGAATAAGGTGAAAGTGAACTCTGCAGATTCTGGAGAACAGAGTCGAGAGTGTCGCCCTGGCAAAGCCCAAAAGGTCAGGCAGAATTCTCTGAAGTTGACCAGTAAAGCTTATACAGTTGTTAAGAAGTCGTTTTGGATCCTTGGATGTATCAGTAGAGGTAAAATGCTGAAAAGGAAGAAGTGCTGCTACACCTCTGAAAAAAAAACATTTGTCAGAACCAGGACTCTGACTCAGTTCCTGGTACCTTACTAAAAGAAGAATATCATAAACCTGGACAGAGAACAAGATATTTCCTACAATTATTCCAGAAGTGAACATTTTCTTTGGGTAGGAACGTTGGAAAGGTTTATTCTGCTTTCAGCAAAGAAATTAAAAGATGACCTTATTGTACAGCTCAATATTTACAGTACAACGAAGGACATTCTGTTTCCACAAAATGGTGCAGTAGAAATAAAGTATCAGTGTTGTTTACAAGAGAACTAGAAGTGAAGTGAAGAGAGACTTCTTTACTCATTCAGTTATTCGAATTTGGAGTGTGTTGTCCAGGAAAGTGTAAGACAGGTTCCATATGGCGTTTCAAAAGAGATTTGGATAGACGTTTGAAAGTGACGACATCGGAGGGCTCCGAAAATCGGCCCAGAGAATAGGCTTCGCTGATTCGCTCTTTTGTGAGCTAGTTTATACGCATTGTGTTTCATAGCTTTCTTTTGATCTGCGAAGTTTCGTGATGGTATGTTGTTTTAACTTTTATTGTGCTGCATATCTAAACATAATCTCAACATTTTTCA
Source organism: Hemiscyllium ocellatum (assembly GCF_020745735.1). Classification (NCBI taxonomy): domain Eukaryota; kingdom Metazoa; phylum Chordata; class Chondrichthyes; order Orectolobiformes; family Hemiscylliidae; genus Hemiscyllium; species Hemiscyllium ocellatum. Next base: position 74,562,541 of record NC_083419.1, read on the forward strand.
ATTGTAAAGCATGTAAAACATGTCTTCGTTTATATTATATTTGCATGTGGAACTGGCATGAATTTATTCATTGTTTGCATGAAATGGCGTGTCTTTTCGACTCTCTCCATATGACATGTAGCAACTGTTCTAGTCCATTGCCTAACCGTTTCGATTACCTGAGATGGTCTATTTCTTACTCCAGAACATTTGACAGACAATTGATTTTTTTCTGAAGATCAGCAACACGTGCAATAAAACAACATGCACAGAATCTCTCAGACCTATTGAAAAAAAGCACAAAAAAACAATAAGATTGGTTTCAGTGGTGACAATTTCCGAACAAATACTCTGTCAAGGAGCTAAAGAGACCGTTTCCCATTCTATTTTGAAGTAATAACATCATGACGTCTTATTTACATTTGAGAGGATATTTGCAGATCGAGGTTTTCCGTCACATTCCATCACATTTAAACGTTTCAGATCCTTCTGCGTAGTCAACAAGAAACTGAATTTGCTGGACTATTGGCTTTGCCTCCTTGCATTTGCTGAGTTTGGACCTATTACATGCGATTTGAAGAGATTGACGTGACACAGATTCGCTCTGCAGGATATGAAACATGACGAGCATTTCTCTCTTCTCACTTTTTCCTGTTTAAATCCAGCAGTGAGCTTGCTGAAAGGACACACCGGCACCTTCTTTATCTCCTCTCGGAACTTGTTCTGGAAGATTGCGTATATGAAGACGAGGTTGCAGGAACTGAAGCATATGAACCATCTCTTGAACGATGTACCGTGGGTCATTAAAATCCAGGCCAGAGAAGTAGCCTTCACCTGCAACTCGTACGTAGAGAGAATGCCTGAGATAGCTTGCTCACAAGAGGAGGAAGCTGATGGAGATTGTGAAGAGCAAGACTATGGATTTCTTGCGATTTGCCATCTCCATATCAGCTGCAAATGTGTTGCTGGTCAAAGCACAGCAGGTTAGGCAGCATCTCAGGAATAGAGAATTCGACGTTTCGAGCATAAGCCCTTACGATTGTTGGCACCACGGAGTCTCCTGCGTGCTCTGATGGCTGCTAAGATGTGCCTTACGGTCAAGTTGTTCAGAAGCTCGATAAGCAAGAATGATAGAAAAGGTGTTAACGTGTGGTCCACCAACTCATAGACTTGCCAGATTGGCCAAGTATAGAAGATCACACGAACGTCACAAAACCAGCCCACTGCATTCACAGTGTACAAAGGTTGATAGATTAAGTAGAAAGGGACGTTCTTGATAGAGCTCAAGGCATAGATTATCCATTCACCAACGATGCAGTTTTCTGTTGCAGTATCTGACTTTCAATCTCTGGCAACAAATGGCTACAAAGCTGTTGAAGGTGAAGTCACGGTCAACCAGACTGAACCATCCTGGCTGCAACGGACCAGCACTGCACCGAGTCTGCAAGCAAGCGTGGTGGACAGGTAACTGTCCTGTAAGTAAATGCATCGAATCCGTTTCAGGACAACAGCAGTAATGTTGACAGTGAAGTCACTCACTGCTATTGCCACCAAGTAACATGTGCTGCACCGGGAAAGTCCAAACCGTCCTCGGGAGAGGATTGCAATTGCTATCAAGTTTGCTGTGAGAGATATAGACAGAGATATATTATGATGCACATGCCACAAGCTTTTGAATCATCGAATGTATTGCTCAAGTTTACCCTTCAATATTCTAGCTTTGTCAAATCCATTGCTAAATGTTCGACATTCAATGCTGGATTAATTACTTTTCAGCACATGGATCAACGCAAACTACCCCTTCATAAATTCAACGCCTTCCCCCACCCCACCCTACCTTTGACAGTGAACCAAACCTCATGCCTAGCTATCAAAATAAGCATCTGCAAAATGCAAAGTATTTGCTGCAACGTTTTGATGCATACCATGTCCCATCCAACCAGCAACACTATGTTTGCTGATGTCAAAAATTTCTATATCCAACAGCATTTCGATAGAACTTTCTAACTTTCCAATTAATCTATATCCTCATCACGGCAATCAGTGTCATGTATTGTTACTAACTGAGGTTGCAGCTTATTGCTAAATCTGTCATTTCTTGAATTCCTGATATATGTCCAAAAGTGGTGGTGATGTCTTCCATTGCCTATACCATATATTGTGTGATTTCAAGTCTCAATACCTCCATCGTTCCATCTTATTTCCAATTATCTGTCTAATGTTATTAAATTTTCGAGCTTTTTGTACTGTGTTCGATTTTACCCTTATGTCTTTATGGTGACCTTCATTTGTTTAAGGTCTCATGAAAGAATCCTTCGTATTTAAAGCACTCCTCTATGGATCAAGTCAAACCCGACGATTTCGAATAGAAATCAAAGGTAAGCAAGCAAAATTCATGATGTCAGTGTCAACCACATCAAACACAAGTAAAATACGCTGACCCATTAAAAAACCCATACGGAAAATACTCCATTGGTAACATTTTGAATGCATCATCGATTTTTTAAAAACAAATTGAATTTCCACTCAATTCCTCAACCATTTCTGAAATTCAATGGTTGAGCATCAAATACTGCAACGACCACATGCCGCAAATGAACAAAGGAAGTCCCCAGATCTCATTAAAAATCTCCATTGAGAACGTACTAGACTGCAATATTTGCATCGGTCTAGAAATCAAAGTGTAGATTGCAATGCCAATAAACTAAATTAAATTTGATCTCGCAACCATCAAGTGGAATTATTGTAATATAATATATGCACAGCCCCGTCGTAATCCGTGTTTCTGCATGACGACGAGATTGCTTTGTGCAACACTAAAAACTAAAACACAATGCTCTGAAAATAATGGATTAATGTTAACAGAACCCATGTAATTTTAATTTTTATTTTAACTTTAAACTGTATCATATCATAGAATGAAAACATATAAATTACCGCGTCGTCACATTAACATAAAATTGAAAAAAAAGCAATACATAATAGAACATGAGCTTGATCATGAAAAGAAGACACAACACTTTCATAGCTAAAAAAACCCAAAGTTTTGCAGTTAACGTTATTTACCGGGGGCACCAATAAGTGCGAGAATGGAGTAACAAATGGCAAATAAGTGGGCCGTTTGCTGAACCGTGCATTGTCTTTCAAAAATTGGGAGGACTCCCGAGGCTTCACACGTTATCTCTGAGACGCAATCAAATCATCCCTCATTTATTTAAGCAAGTGCACAGGGGCAAAAACTGACAACACGTGCAGTCAGAATATTTCATTGAACCAGCGTGTTAACGTACCCATGTGTGCCCAACTCTTTTTCACATCAGAAAGATGAATAACCTCAAAATACGTCTAAGTAAATTTAATGTTGCAAATGCCACAATTGCCACAGATCATGCCTGCATGAATCCATACCTTAGAATCGCTTATGTTAAATGCTGATACGTGGCATTATCATTATTTTTTGTTTCTTCTCATCTTTGCGATATTCCCAATGAATGCAATTTTATAGGTATCCGTTCACAGTAGTATTTGTTTCGTCATCAGGTGTTCGAGTGTTTTATATGATTATGTTGCCCAATGTCATTATTGACTGAAAATCCGCAGCATTTATCCGAGTTGACTTCTGGCTAATTAGGAATGGGCGATAACTTCTGCCATCATAACGAAAACACAGCTGCCAGAAATGACGAAGAAAGAAAAATCGAACTATTGCTCCTGCTCTATCTGAACTTTCACAGCGAATATGTATCTTTTGTCATAATCTTTCACACAAGAAGGAGACATTCGTCATAGATCCGCCTACTGTGCCTTTATTTGGGTTCTTATGTGGAAATATTCAGTTTGCAAACAATGCTATGACGTATCAGTTAAATACATAAATAATTATAATAATCTGGCGTGGATTGCCAATGACTGCTGCCGATGAGTGCGTCAGTTGTGCAGACAAACTACCTGAACCTAACCAGGGAGAGTTTGATGTATCATCAGACCTATCAAAAGCGAAAGATTCACGAAGATGATTCCTATTTGATAGAATCTGAACGTTCTCACTTGATTATTTACCAAATGGGAAGCTGGACAATCCAAGCTCGACATGCTCTACATGAGAGCTGGTCTGAAATACAATAGGGAGTCTGGTGTTGGTTTGCACAAGGGAGTTACCAGGAGGCCACTAATGAGTTATATTGACACATGGTAACTCAACGTAATTTGTACTCTTTGTTGTGGTGTTCAACGTGAGAACATAAAGTTTGGTATTGCTTGTCTGACTGCGAGCACGAATTTAAATTGCTTACGATATTAATATGAGGTTGAATGTGCATACACGGGAGTTGGCATGGGAACATATTCTGCCTGTGGAGTCTACAACCCTTCATGCACCCTCAGTAATGACGTGCAAAGTCCATGTATGCACTGTTGTAGCTTGACAGTCGTTTAGCATGCAATAAGCATATATGTAGTTTCCAGGATGTAGGCTTGTTCACTGAACTGAAAGGTCCATTTTCAAACGTTTCATCACTGTATGTGGTAACATTTAGTGGATTTCTGGGCGCATTTTGTCTGCTTGTTTGGATTTGTTTCTGTGAAATCTGCAGACCATATTCAATGACCTCCACCGACACACACATTGAGTTCGACCACATCTACCGCACCTGAGAGAAAGAACATGAAATGACACTACCACAGAAAATGACGTCACCATAGGGAATGACATTACTAATCCAACAAAACCCAAGTATATAAACAGAAAGCAGGAACTATCAACACTTCTTCGCCCGGAGATCCACTGAAGATGTTACCTAAAATGAAGATAAAATCTCTGGAAAAGAACCTTCCGACTCATCTAGAAAACCTACATCCAGAACCTCAACATGAGCTAAAAATCTTCTCAAAACCCAAGGTAGAATCCAGCAATGATATGACATCTACTTCTCAAAACACCAACCTGTTCGTCCAATATCGTGAAGGAATATATGAAAAAACGCTAACTGGTGACATGCTCTCCTCAAACATCGAATCAGAAACATCAAAGCTGGCGTTTCCCCACAGTTCATTAACTGCCCATTTAGTTGCAATATGAACTGACCTATTATTATTTTTCACCATATATAGAAATAAACCCTTTTCCAAACATCCTTGTCTATTATTTATCTTCAAAATGATTTTGACGTCGGTAAACATTGATTTCCAGCATTTTAATATTCAGATTTCCATCATAATTTCTGTTTTTTTTTCAGGACATGTTCATACCAGTGATTGCAAAGGTATCAGTTATTTATCCCCAACAGCCAGTTACGGTGATGAGCTGCAGGCCATTGGTTGCATAACTCTCGGCCTTCCTGTTACGCAGGGATTTCTGACCCCAAGGCAAAGAAGATGTTGTAAATTTAGAATTCAGGATAGTGTGTAGTTTCAAGTTGAGCATGCATTTTCATGCTCTTGAATTTGTGTATCATAGATTATATTTTTCCGTAAAGTGCTGTGAAAAGGAACATAATGAATATCTGAAAGACTTTTTTGTGTTGTTTTCTTATACTGCTACAGTAGATTGAATGTGGTTGGAGAGACCACTTATGCCCATGATGACTGTAATGCAGGTTCCTTTCTCCTGGATGGTGTCAAGCTTTTTTGACTGTTACAGTAGTTACAATTAAGCAGTGAAACCAGAAGCATTTCAACATGCTCTTGCTTCCTGCAGGTAACAGAAAATTCATTTGGGGATCAAGGGATGACTTATTTGCTGTAGTATCCATAGTCTTTGTTATTGAATGATCTTCTCTCTTCTGTTATTTCTTTCTTTATAGCACACTACAAACAAGGCTCGTCGAATTGGGGCTTGGGCAAGGGAAACTCCCATCGTGTCAAAAGTGGGAGACACAACATTGATAACGATGATGAATGTCAAAGGGCGATGATTAGGTTCGCTGTTGTGTAGCTGGTCATTGCCTCACACTGGACTGGCACGAACGTTACTTGAATTTATTTACAAAGCTGGCATTGTGATGGTAATGCTCGTTTAACAACATTTTGCTGCCATGCTTTTTTAATAAAAATGTCGTGAAAACACTGGTTCTAAAAATTCCGGGCTTAGAAAGGTTTCAGTGCCAATTTAATTATGGTTAAGAGATACCGCCTCAGTTAAAAGGGTTTCACGTTAAGAATAAAAAGGCATGTACACAGAAAGTGGAGTGGCTAGTTCTCCCATAATTGGTTTGGTCTGGCTTTTGATTTAAAGCAGTCGGGCAGTTATTAAAGCTGCTGGGCCCAAAGACAGAGGTATAGGTTGATCCTCTTCTCGCTCTGACATCTCTCCTGTTTGATCCTGTATATCTATTTACTTTCTGTGCAAAGGAATGCTTATGGGGATTATTGCTACGATTGGAAACAACAACATTAACTTGAAATGTTTTGTTGGCCTTTTGGTTGAGTTACGTTATTCAGTAATAGGTTCTCTTTTGTTTGTGTTTCGTTCGGCAATCTTGTAAATACATTTTGTTTTGTTTGAACATACGTGGTTTACTCAATCCCATCCCTCCTGGAATATCCGTGAAACTGTTGCTTAACACAGCTAGAAAAGTGAAGGGCTGAACTACTTTATTGAAATGTTACGAGGAGTCTGGCCTGGCCCACAACAACTTCGACCAAAGCATATGTCAACATTACCAAGACTTTTATGTGTACAAAAAACAGGACAGATACAATTCAGTAAAGTAACCTCTTCCCTGTTCTCTCGATCATCTGTATGGTGATGGAATGCATTGTCACAAGTGCAATAATCCAGAACACGGAAAAGAATATCCTACTAAATGACATGCAGCTTGGTTTCCGCTGGAAAACCACAGCTTCTGTCTTCAATATCACCTTGATCGAATCATTGATGTAAAACTCAGCTTCAGATGTGAATGAAAAGTACATCAATTTGTCATTTTATCGGCGGATAATTTCATCAAAACTGTCTAAATCTCCTGTCTAAATATGAATGTAGACATATTAAATCTCCCGAAACCCTGCTCTGATCTGATCAAGTACAAGAAGGTGAGAGCTTTTGAGGTCATGTCACAGGTCCGACTACCAAATAATTGCTTTTCCGCTTGGAACCCTCACATTTTGTAGGAAATATTAACTCTTGTTTGAGGACATGCTGCCGTGGCCCAATTGTTGAAGTGATGAGTTCCGAATCCATTAGGACAGCGGGTTTCATTTCGTCAGATCGCAAATTTCAATGGACTTCCATCTGTGTTCATTTTGACAGACTGAAAAACCATCTGAACCAATGCCCATTTCTCTCAGGTCCAATCATTTTTTTTTGATAATCAGGAAACTCGAGTTCTGAACCAAAAGGGTACCAGAGTCAGAGGGACATATTTTGACATATCTCCTGAGAGTTCCATGTGCTTCACATCGGCAAGGTTCTCCAACAAAAGGCAGATTTAGGTGGAGCACAACCTACTTCTCCAGATAATGAGAATGTTTTGTGGTCAGCTGGGATATGGAAAGGACAGTGAGCTGAAATAGTTCCACTCCCAGCTCTTGTGCAAACTTTAATTTCCAAAATGCACCGACCCAAAACCTGCAGTTTCCCCAGAGGATGAGAAAGGTGTTTGATAGCCTGGAACTTCCCTCCAGTGCAATTGGCGATTAAGAGGTAAACTGATTGCCATGCACATTTGAAAGGTCAGGACACTCAAGCGCTGGAAACTGCGACTGCATGTGATGGATCCTTGATATCCTTCATCAAGACGATGTCCCAAAGGGTCATTTTTCATGCCGTGTAAACACACTGACAGGGAAAAATTGATTTGGAGGCGAAATGGTCGCAACTGAAAAGTTAAAAACGGAGTCAATGAGAGAAGAAAGAAGGAAGTCGTCTTTTTCCCAGATAGCTTACCGGTGAGGATTGAGTGCTCTCAGATCCACAGTCAGTGTTCCATTCCCGTTCAGGGAGTTCCAATTCATGAATTCTACTAATTTCTCGTGAAGACACTTGTTATGAGGTTGAAGGCGTATATTGTACCTTTAAGAGAGTGTGAATGTTGTTCTGAACTGAGAGCTTACAAATATCTGCCACATGACTAACTAGCAGTCTCATCGTGTTCGGCAGATTTGGCTGTGAAATAGATACCTAAGATTGTTACCTTTTAACAATTCGGTCTTTCCTCTGCCCCAGGAAATGCAAACCCAATTCAGCTTGAATTTATGGCTTTTACCAAAATCCAGGAATTAGACGATCCAGTGCTGGAGGCATAAAAAAGGCAGGTAGTTTCAAAGTCAGACAGAGTAACTGATATCAAGAGTGGAACTCTCAACGAAACACTTCGATCCAAGGTATTTATTTTAATTTGAAACATATTTGCAGGAAAAGGACGAAGTTGATGCAAGGAGATCTTCAGCCAGAAGAAGGAAGACACCAACAACCACAGCCCCTGCATCGATTTAAGTTAAGTTGCTATAATTTCAAGAAGTGTTCCATTGGAACTGGATAATTTTATTAAGTTAGAGTCAGATAATTAGCAGTTAAGAGAAAGCGAGGGTTGATTTGTGAATAGTTGTTAAAATGAATAGATACCGTTTTCTTTAAATCGTGCAATTTTAGAGTTTTGTATCATTCATATTTTAGCATATTAAGAGTCGAGATGAGGTAATCTGGGTATTCAGTTTAATTAACATAAGGGTTCTCTGCTGTGTCGTTACACATCACTTATGATTAATTTTCAGAAGCAGCAAATACGCTGTGCCATTAGCAAAAGTAAACTGAATTGTCTCAGGCTTCGTTCCGATTTACATAAATCTGACCAAATTCAAAGAAATTCAGCAGTCTGACAGACCCTATGGAGAAAACAGTTAACAGGGACCGTTCGTTGGATCTGGGGTAGTTATTCATGGCAGCCATTACATTTGCTGGTTGCTTATCTTGCAATTCCTGTTTTTGCCTATCTCCCCGTCACAAACCAAGAAACTATGACGCACGTGTTTGAGGTATTCTGATGACGTGACGGGTCACGTGTCTAACGTTGGGTACGAAGATTGTCAGTTTGACTCCTACCTGGAGTGGAGAGTTCTGCTTCCTAATATGTGAATTTGACAAATTTCCTGATGGAAATTTCCTGACACCTGTTCGCTGAGTGCTGTCTTGCCAGCCTCCTTGGGTCAGTAGGTTTTTGACATGTTTTCTACACATGAGAAGGTTGGAGGGACTATCCCAGCTCACTGCCCGTTTCATATCTCACCTCATCACAACGGTTGTCATTGACTGAGAAAATGGCTTGCCTTACACATAAAGTTGCCTTTTGCCAACGAATCTTGTGTGCGGGTCCAAAGACTTGCCGTGAAGGACTTGGAGTGGATATAATCGTGAGGCATCTACCCATCTCGGGCAAGTGTCTGCGTGAATTAAAATGAGGAGGTGATACTGAAAGGGAGTTATAACGCAATGTGACCAAGTCAACTCAGGCCCATAATTATGTCATTTAAGATCGCAAGAGGAATAACTTTCACATTTATCCTGGAAGCACCAGAGCACACGAGGCTCTCAAATAAATACTGGAAACTTGCAATAGAATAAATAAATGGCAGTCAGCCACACCGAACGATGTTCCACGTATCATTTCTCCACACTGTAAAAACTCGAAGAAATTGAGAAACTGGTCTGCAGCGAAAATGATCACAGAGTAAATGGCAAACAAAGTGTCAAGGAACAAAGATATCATGGCACGTGTTGGCCTCTATGGTAGTCTCGTGGTCAAGATGCGACACTCTCATCGCTACCACCCGGGCTTGATGCCCAGGCATGAAATAGGAGTTCGGTTCTGTTCAATTATCGTGGTAACAAGAATTTCTGATGGATTTTTAGAATCAGGAAATATGCTCTGTAGCTGGCTCGTAATTGATATTGTTGCAAACACGGCTAAGGTTAACATTAAACAAAGAACTGTGAATGATGGAAATCTGAAGCTAAAATAGGAATTGATAGAAATTCTCAGCAGGCCTGGCAATTTCTGTGAGAGAATCGTCGTTAATTATTCAGATCGACAAAACCGTTTTATTATTTTTGCGATATGATAATGCTGGGGAAATTATCATTTTAACTTGCAAATTAGCATATCTATCAAAATCTGTCAAAAGCTTAAAACCGTCAACATAAAAAAAAGGTATATCCGCTCTAATGTTGCGTCTGTTGCCCTGAGCTGGTGAAAGGCTTTGAATAAGCGGTTCACTCTTTTCTTTTCATTTCTGATCGTTAGCAAGCATGTCGAATGAAGAATTGAGCCATTCACTGTGTACTACAATACATGCCTCTATTTGTAAATCTTTATCTCTGCATATAATACTCACCAAGTTTAACACTCTCCAACTCTCGGTGCACATAAGTCATTTCCGATTTCTGCTCTGTGTAAACTCTAAAAGTTGGACACACTTTGAGGGTGGAGCAGCTGTGAGACTCCTCCCCTACCCCCCGCCTACGCACTCTTGATCCTGTGCAGAACAGGACTGACTTGCTCCGAAAGGAAAGGAAACATGTATTTCCTCAAAATGTCATGAACCTTTAGATTTCGATATACAATCCACAGACAACTGCAAAGTAAACGCAATGTCATCACAATAATAGAATTACAATGATGTCTTTACTGTTGGTGTAAAATGAAAGAATGGTGACTGGAGATAATGAGAATGATCAGTTTGTCAGGTTTGCCATGACTACAGCATTCTGCAGTAAGTCTGCACTGTCGTCTGTCTCACCTCCTTATTCCAACCAAACTGGGGATGTAGGAGTGAGTATTATACAATTCGAGAAATTGAGGTGCTCGTGGTACAGGGAAAGAAAGGCCAGGTTGAATTTATATTGATCAAGAAGTGCAAAGAAACCCGCGAGTTCTATTGCACGACTCCCAAAGTAAATTTGCACATTGAGTCAGTAGTAAATAACTGCAAATTCAATGATGGCATTTATTTTGCGAGAACTTGCATATGAAACGAGGTATTTATTTCTGAGGCGCCGTAAGGCTGTGTTCAGAACACGTTTCGAGTGTTATCTGCAGTTGGATCCCATATTTCTGGAAGGACGTTCTGGCCCTGGAACGAATTAAAAGGAAGTTCATGATAATGCCCCTCTGAATTTAAAGCTGAACACTTGGGGGAAGTTTGAGGATACTTATTCTCCACTCGATTCAATTTAGAAGAATAAGGAGGGTTCCAACTGAAACAGACATAATGCTGAATCGCCTGGACAGAGCAGATTTTGAGAAGATGTTTCCATTGTGAAAACAGACGAGGACACGAGGGCACAGTCTGAGAGTAAAGGGAAGACCTTACAGCCCGAAGATAAGGACAAACTTTTTTAAGCAAGAGAATGGTGAATGTATGGAATTCATTGACACACAGGTGTGTGCAGGTCAGCGCATTCAGTGTATTAAAGACCGAGATGGATAGGTTTTTGACTGTCATGGAGTTTAAGGGTTACAGGGCGAAATCTGAGAAACTCGTCAGCTATCATTGAATGCTGGACTAGTGTGGAAAGGTGAATGGCCTGATTTCTGCTTCTGTGTTATTTTCTTATTGTTGATACTGACATTAACCTGCAACTAGGGACTTTAGGCGTGAAAGTGGTTGGGTTTGGGGGTTCACGAAATTTCTTGTTGAACTGCAGCTCAATAAAACCCCTCTCGGTCACCAGCTCTTCCTTTCTGCCAGATCTCGTCATCAGCTCCCCACCTCCCCACCATCCCATGTAGCCCACATCCTTTTTGACCACACCGGTAGCCAGTCACAAGGACATTTGTTGATCAGTTGCGGTATTTCACAAATAAATATCGTAGCTTCCGACTCACCTGTTCTTTGTGCAGCCTGACAAACTAGCACATACTTTCAGCTGCATTTTACAAACTGCTCTGTGATTGGGAAAATGAAACTCTGTTTTAAAAATGGAAGCAACCGAGCTATTAGAAATACGTTATCAATTCAAACAGAATCAGCATGATTTTGTGAACAGGAAACCATAGCTGACACGTTTATTAAAATTCTGGATCAGTGGTGCTGGAAGAGCACAGCAGTTCAGGCAGCATCCAACGAGCAGCGAAATCGACGTTTGGGCAAAAGCCCCATTCCTGATGAAGGGC